>NC_056727.1:202162479-202314979 GCF_019279795.1 Protopterus annectens
CTAGCCTTCCACCTCTAAAAGACAAAGATCTGATTTCCCTTCTGATTCAACAGACCATGAGTCCGATGACTCTGATCACTCTAATTACCAGGACATACCCTTATCTACCTATGAGGATTCAGATGCAGAGGATTCCATTCCCTCTGTCTCCCCTCCAGAGGACTTTTGTTTTGGTGAAACCTTGCATACCTTAAGAGAGCATTTCCACTGGGAATGCCAGGACTACCCACAGTCCAAAAAGAGACTCGGAGAATTATTAGACTTGCCTTAGCACAGGCCTCTAGCTATACCCCCTGTCCTAGATATTGGAGATGATGTTTTCATGGAATCCAGTCTTACTCCTGATACTTTACCACCAGCTCCTAGAAAGACTGACAGGTACTGCAGGGAACCTGACTCTCACAAATTTCTCTTTAAGAATCCCACTGCGGATCCAGAGACCATTTCCCAGGGACCTAAAGATATTAAGGCTACTACAGCCAAAAATCCTACCCCCTCGGACAGGGATTCGAGGGCTTTAGACAGATGGGGCAAGAAGGTATATACCTCTGCAACTCTTGCCATCAGGGCTTTAATTTGCCAGTTTCACATGTTGAAGTACTAGCAGCATATCATGGAACTAATTAAGCAAAAAATGTTGTTGCTTCCAGATTTTGCAGAAAATAAAGATTTACAAGAGTTAATGCACTCTGCAAACCAAGTCAGTAAACATACTTTGCAGTATGGTTTTGATGCCTTAGTAGCATCTTGCAGGGCTGCTGTCACTGGGTCTGTACTAAGAAGGCATGCCTGGCTGAAGGAAAAATCTTGCCAGACCATGTCAAAGCAAAATTACTAGATGCTCCATTAAATCAGGAACATTTGTTTGACACAAAAGCAGAAGAGGTCCATAAAAAGATGGAGGAAAAAGCTAAATCTATGCAAACTGTTAAAGATTTCTTACAGGTACAGCCACTAATATTCCAGTAGGCATTGGCCTTCAAAAAACCGGTCCTTTCCAGTCCCTACCAGGTCTTCTCAGCCCAAACCCAGGGGCAACAGACCACCAAGGCTACAGTCTTAGGGTACGCAGAGATCTAAACAATGGAATGCTCCCCCCTCAAAAACAGGGAGTGGGAGCCACTCCTTTATGGAAAAGTTCCCAATGACTTGTCTATCATCCTTCCTAGCCATGCCCAAGTACTTGCACCCCTAGGAGGAAAACTCACCCTGCATGCAAAAAACTGGATGTCCATTATCCAGGACTGATGGGTCCTAAACATTGTATCCCATGGATAACATATTCTACTTCCACTCACTGCCAACCCCAAGCAGGTTGCCAGACCTTCCTCCAAACTAGTGGGCAGAGGCTCACAAGCAAATACTTTCTCTTCTCAGTATCAGGGCTATTCAACCTGTTCCAGTAGAGCAAAGAGGACAGGGTTTCTACTCCAGACTGTTCCTGGTGCCCAGAAAAGTGGGCTCTTGGCGCCCTATGATGGACCTGTCCATTCTGAACACCTTCCTGGTGGTCCCAAAATTCAAAATGCTTACACTACAACAGCTGCTTCCTATGCTAGCCAAGGACTTTTGGTTAGTCACCCCAGACCTAAAAGAAGCTTATCTGCACATCCCCATAAGGGAATCTTGCAGGAAATATCTACATTTCAGGGAAGGCTCTATGCACTATCAGTTCTCTGCACTTCCCTTTGGCTTATCTACTGCGCCCAGGGTATTCACAAAGTGCCTGGCTCCAGCCATTGCATACTGCAGGCAGAGAAATATTCAAATGTATCCATACTTGGACGAATGCCTGATTCAGACGGATAGTCAGGAATTGCTGCTTCAGCAGCTGGCATTTGTAAAGAGACTTCTAACATCTCTGGGGTACACCATCATTGAAAAGAAATCACATCTGTTGCCCAGCCAAACTATTGTATTTCTGGGAGGAAGCTTGAACACAACTTCCCAGATGGCATTCCTAACTCCAGAAAAGCTGGTTTATTTTACAAACTACTTCAAACTAATGGCCACCAGAACCTAGCTATCTGCAAGAAAAATACTGCAAGCCCTAGGGTTCATGGTCTCATGCATTCTACTAATTCCATATGCAAGACTGCATATGAGGAAACTTCAATGGTACTTAAAAAGTCTCTGGTGCTAACATTCTCAGGACCCGGAAACAGTTATTCCTATCATTGCTCTAAGGGCAGAGTTTCTTTAGTGGGCAGAGGCTTGTGACCACAACAAGGGACTCCCTTTCACTCAACCCCTCGCCCCCCAAACCCTGACAACAGATGCATCAGACTATGCATGGGGGGCCTCACATGGCTGGCAAATGCATTCAAGGCAAATGGAGCCCAAGATGAATTCACCTACATATCAATCAAAATGAACTGTTAACTGTGCAGAATGCTCTGACAGCCTTCAAACACCTTATCCTTCCAGGACAACTCTTGATAAAGACAGACAACACCACAGTTATGTGGTACATAAACAAGCAGGGGGGATCTCATTCCTACCCACTCTGCAGGTTAGCCATGGCCCTGTGGAACACAGCCTTGAGCAACCAAGTGCACCTGCAAGCTCAATTCCTGCCAGGCAAGCAAAATTCACTGGCAGATGACTTAAGCAGAAATCTACTGGACCCACATGAGTGGAAACTAGATCCCAACTCATTCAAACTTCTAACCCATAGGTGGAGGACACCTTTGCCTCCCCCCAAATCCATCAATTGAGCAAATTTTGCACCAGAAATCCCCACAGCCAAGCATAGAAAGTGGATGCCCTATCCTTTACTTGGGAAAAACCTCTCAATATATGCCTTTCCCCCTCTGCCCCTCTTCTCAAAAGTACTACTCAAGGTCAAACAGGACAAAACAAGGACAATCCTTATTGCACCGGATTGGCCCCGCCAGCACTGGTACCCACTTCTACGCAGTCTGGCAGCAGTGCCACCCTGGCACCTACATCAGACCCCCTCCCTTCTGTCCCAGCAGGAGGGACAGATTTTGCATCCTAAGCTGCAAACCCTGAACCTTGCAGCCTGGCTTATTGCCTGAATACACCACTAGCAACCCTCAGCAAACAGGTGCTGAGCATCTTCCTTGAGGCCAGAAGGCCTAGTACTAGGAAATCCTACTCAGAAAAATTGAAAAAAATACTGTTCTTGGAGCCAGTCTCAAGGAAAGGACACAGCCATGCCCACCTTACCTCAAGTACTAGATTACCTAGCAGAGCTGCTCCACAAAGGCCTATCCTTCTCTTCTATTAAGATTCATGTCTTGGCCATCTCAGCTCATTATAATACTGAGCCACCTCACTTTTCTCACCCTCTGGTCAAACAGTTCCTGAGAGGAGCTAACAATTTAAGACCCCCGAGGAGAGCTCCCAACCCTGCCTGGGACCTTAACTTTGCACTAGAGAAGCTCACGCTTCCCCCTTTTGAGCCTGCTGCTACAGCACAGTTAAAATTCCTCTCTTGGAAAACAGCCTTACTTCTAGCCATCACTTCAGCAAGAAGAGTGTCTGAGCTACAGGCACTAATGGCTGTGGAGCCCTTCATTATTTTCCATGCTGACAGGGTTTCCCTCAGGACTAACTCAGGAGTGTATTCACTGTTTTAGTCCTGGTTACCCTCCCTCCAGCCCCCTGACTCTTCTATGCTTTCTACATATCCTCTTTTTGGCTATATCTTATGGCTATGGTATTTACTTTTTACTGGAGGTGTTCCACACCATGTAATTGCTTCCTATTTTGGGGGCTCCTGACATCTGGGACAAGAAACACTGATGTAATTGCATCGGCTGCATGTTTTATACCCCTGACAACCTGGTGTCATGGAAGAGGCAACAGCATCCGACTCAGAAATCCCAAGACTCAGGTATTCAGGCTGTCTGAGGGTTACCTGCAGGCAGATAACCGAAGTGTGATGACTACAACAGTGAATACACTCAAACATCTACATTTATGGTAAGTGTACACAACTGTACTTTTCTCTTCCTGTCCATACTTTACACTACAAAATGACCTTCTGAACAGACTAAGTAAGGAAAAAGAGGAAGTAATGCATCAAGTGCTAGTGCCCAAATCTTTTAAAACCTGGTGATGAGATTAGCACATAGCTGACACCTAGAAATGGACAAGACTAAAACATGGATCATGGCAAGGTTTTACTGGCAGGAACAATGAAAGAAGTTGCGAACTTCTGTTTTGGATTGCCTCTCACGTAGGTTTCAAAAATCCTTTAATTCCAGTGTGTGTTGTAGAGATGCTATTGAACTTATTGCTGCGGACCTTGTTGGGCCATTGCTAAAACCGGCAGAGGTTCAGTACATTTTGGTTATCCTGGACTGTATATCTAAGTATCCTGATGCTATTTTCATATGCTAGGCTGAGGCTAAATCTGTAACAAAGGTGCTAGTCGTATTTGCCAGAGTAGGAATGCCTGAGGAAGTACTCACCAGTAGGGGACTCACTTTATGTTAAGAATAATGCAACAGCTGTGCTTGGGTTTTAAGGTCAAGCAGTTAAAAACCTCAGTGTACCATTCCCATATAGATGGATTAGTGAAACATTTTAACCAAACTTTAAAGTCATTCTGAGAAATGTTATTCAGGAAGATAGTAAAAGTTGGGACCATTTGACACCATGCCTCCTGTATGCCATTAGCGAAGTACCACAGACATCATTAGGGCTCAGTCCTTTTATGTTATTAATTGGCAGCCCTGCTTGTTGATTGTTAGATTATGCAGGAAGAACTTAGGAAGAAGAGAAAATCCAATGTACAAGTGTCATTGAACACTGTACCGACTTACAAGGTAGGCTGAAATAGATGATGCCCATCATATCTGAGTACATGAAAGGAGCACAGACCACACAACAAGGGATAGATAACAGAAATGCAAGGTCCAGGGAATTCAAGGCTACACACCTGGTGCTGGCTTTGGTCCCCACCACAGAAAACAAATTTGACTGAATGGTAGAGTTTGTTTTTAACTTCCATCATTTAATTTTTGTATTATTTCTGAGTTAGACAAATTGCTAAGAGAACACCAGAACAAACATATCATACCAATGTACTGAAACCATGGAATGAAGCACAAACCTCTCTAATTAGCTTAGCAGCAGAGACCAGTACATCTGGTGAAGAAAGAGAACTGTCATTTGTGCTTGCAGTTCAGGTAGAGCATATACTCTCAAAGCCTCAGAAACAGGAAACAAATGAGTTCCATTGTTTGTTGCTCTTTTTGACGCCATGCAACTCGCAGCTTACTACCAGGTTGTCTTCTCATTCACTGAGTCTATTGACCTCCCTTAATCTCCTCTGGGTTAACTTCAGGAAGATCAACGATTTTAGGGGAATGTCACACTGCTGGTAGGGAATGATTTTCATTTATACCTTAACTGTCTCTTTTCTGCAAACCCTTGATGTCCTTGAGGCAGGTGTGCAGTGGGGTGTGCTGACATATCATCCCACTTCTGTGGTGATTCAGCCACTGCTCCTCCCTCCCTTAGTAAATGCCTCAGCTGTGCTGCCTTAGCTTCTACTGGAGATCTGCCATAAGTGCATCAAAGTGCACTCCAGGATGAATGCACCCATCTTGTCTTGCTAGTGTCTCGAATGCCCAAACTGTTAATTGAACCTGGGTCATTTGGCAATAGTTATGGCTTTATTCATTTACACAACATTACTGACAAACAAGAAGTAAAAAATGAGTTTCTTTTAAGAAACAAAAAAGTATTTTCACAACTGCCTGGCAGAACAGACCTGACTGAACACCATATCAAGACAACACAAAGAGAAAATGTTAACTTAAAAGCTTTACTCTTAGTCACAAAGAAAGGCTGTGCAAGAGGAAGTACAAAAATGTTTAAGATGGTGGTGACAGGGGAGTCCCAAAAGTAGATTGAACAACCCAACGGTGTTAGTCCCTAGCTTGATAGAACAATCAGGTTATGCCATGAATCTAGGAAATTGAACAGCATTTCAAAATTTGGCAGCTCTCCAATGCCAAGGGTTGGTGAACTGACTGAAAGGTTGAGGAAGGTGGGATTCTTGACCACATTAGGTCTAGAAAAGTTATACTGGCAAATACCACTAGCAACTGAAGATATAAGACAATTTTTTCAACACAAGAGCCTGTTTCAATATACTGTCCTTCCTTTTGGGTTAAGTGGTATCCCCCTGACATCTCAAAGATTAATTGACAGACTTCTAAAATACCATGTCACATATGCTGCCACTTATCTAGACAATGTAATCATACACTCAGAGGACTAGGACTCCCTATCTGTACTACAGTAAAGGCTGCACTGCACTCTCTGAGACAAGTTTGGTTAACTATCTATGCCTTCAAGAGTAAGTTAGACATGACAGAGGTAAAATAGTTAGGAAAGCTATTGATAGGGAGATTGCTGGGCCCTAGAAGGAAAAAACTGAAAGCTGTAAGAAATTGACCTATCTTACACCGAGAAGCAAATGAGGGCATTCTTTGGGTTAGCTGGATGCTGTAGAGACATTGCATCCCATTTTGCATCTGTAGTGTGTCCTCTTACAGATTTCACCAAAGGGGAGATGCCCCATAAAATGAAGTGAGCACTAGAGACAGGCAATGTTTTTAATTTGTTAAAGAAAATACTATGCTCAGAGCCTGTAATAGTTTCTCCAAATTTCAGTAAGTCTTTTATAGCATATACTGATGCATCAAAGACAGGCCTAGAGGCAGTTATTATCACTTACTTTTTTTTTTTTGGTCCCCTCAGAACTCATCGTTTTTGGCCCAGGCCCAGTTTCCCATGTATATCCACACCAGGTCTACCAGCTGTTCTACTTCTTCAGACTTGCTCTTGTATTGCTGGAACTTATTTTGGACCATCCTGGGTGCTCTACTTGTGTGTGCTTCCTTCCAACTTTTTAATGCCCTACCACTCCCTTTCCCCACCCCCAACAATTGTTAATTGCATCCAAGGGCAACTCCCTTCTTTGGACCACTCCTCCCCTTAGGGAGCATATCAACGAGTGCCCTGTCACTCAGGACAGGCACATCCATCCCTTCCCTGCCACTTCTGTCAGTTTTACAAGCAACCAATCAAGTCTGGGCTTTATCCCTCTACACCACTGGCATAGCTTGTTTTTACTGACCTTTAACAGGAAAGAACATTCAGTATGTTTTTTATGAGTTGGAAATTGAATAGAACAGAGACCAGCTATTCCACTATCAGAAGGTAATATTTGGCAGTCAAGTGGCCATTATCTTCATTAAAGGTGCTACCTTCTCTGTTGAGAATTTACACTGATTGCAGCTGTGTCCCATTGCTGTAGCTGAGTAGACAGCAGGATGAAAACATGAAACAATGTAGGTGGACACTTTCCTTGCAGACTTTTAAATTCATGGTGGAACATAGCCAGGGCATAAGCCACCATAATGCAGATGGTGTCTAGGGCACACAACCTATGTCTTGGAAATGAGAAGGAGAGTTTTAAGTTGGGGAATCCGTTCTGCACTTATTCCTCCCAATGAATGAACATGTTTAGAAGTATGTTTGTTTAAGACAGCATTAGCAAACAATATTTAAATGAAAAGTGATACTAAGTGCAGTCCGTCTAGAACAAAAATGCTAAAATAGTGTGATGTATTTTGCACATTTTACAGATGTAATTTTATACAACTGTGTAAACCATTTTCACTATTATGCCTCAATACAATTCCTTTAAGCTAAACACTAAACTAGCTACATGAAATATATACATTAATTACAAAAAGTGCCTTTCAGTTATAGACATTGCACCTTCACTTGAATATTATGCTGACTTTATTTTCTAATATATTTAAAAGCCTTCTTAATTTAGACAGATATTTTAAGTTTGTGATTGTAAATTTCTTTCTCATTGTGATGGTATTAATCTGTATATCATGCACTTCCCTAGTTAAAAAAGAAAGAGGGATGAACATTTTCTATTTTATAGTAATTACTTTAATTGCCCCCCCCCCTTATGCTTTATTCCTTCTGGCTACCCCAGTGCACCTGTCTATTGCCGAGTCTGTCAGCCTCTTTTATAGTCCCCAGATTATCCCTGTTCTAAGGCTGGGATCAGAGTGGAACCCAAGGGCTCATGCCATTGACTGTTTCTACCAGGAGATTTTTGTTGTTTTGTTTTATTACCTATCCCTTGGTAACCCCCTTCCCTTGCGCTCACCTGTTACATCCAAGGTCTCCTCCCCTCTACGGACCATGCCTTCCTGCAAGAAAGCTTGCCCACCCCTCTTTACCAGTGCCTCAGATGCTTATCAAACTCTGGTCAGCTGGGCCTTAGGGCTTTATCCCTCTACACTACTGTGCTGGCCATAAATTCTCATTTTTAGCACATATTTTCAATAACTGTAAATCCAAAATGACAGCATTGCGCTGTGAGTTTATTCATCATAAGCTTAGTCACAAAATGAGGCATTTTTGGTGCTTTTTAAACATCCTCACTAACCTAAAAATAATTTGTGTGTTGACATGTTATGAACTTTTTGACAAACATATTGAGGGGTATGTAAAGATGAATAGCACTGTGCAAAGCACTACTTACATCACTTGGGTGTTTTACAGGTCTTTTGAGCCACCTTCCATGGTAGTAGAAAAGTTTTTAAAAAATCCAGTCATAGTAGGGAGCACTTTGCACAGCACTAATCATTTTTGAATACTAGCGTTTACACTTGTTCTAATCTTTGTTTCTGAGTGAAACGTAATGTCTGACTGTCCCATCATAAATGAGTTAAGGATTATGAGTCATAAAGTTTAAGTCACAGGCACATGCCCTGGGTGCAGATTTAGTTATTGCTTGTTTTTGGTATGTCCTATGGAAGTATAACTATTAGTAAAGTAATCTGGCTCATAGACTTAGGAAAGTTACTAAGATACAGCTGGAATTAACGCAAAGGAATCAGCATCAGGTTACATAAGTCTGTTGGTACATAAATATAAACATAATTTGCCCATACTTCATACTTTACGAATGTATATATTTACATATGTGGAATCATGTCTGCTAAACATGCATACATACAGATGCATTTTCTCTCAGTGTAGTGTGTGTACTTGTGTGTATCTATATATTTTTTGACCACTTCACTGTTTTTAATCAGATTTTATTCATATATGCCTTGCTGTTTTTCTCCTTTAGTGACTACAAGTCTCTAAATCCTCAAGATATTAAAGAGAACAACAAAAAGGTAAGGACTGCATGAAACAAAACAGTATAGATTAAGTTTTCCTTGAATTAGACGATTGCCTTTTAAATACATTTTTGATAAACAGAAATACTAAGCTGAGTTACAATTGTAGGTAATAGCATTCTGTTCCATTGTGCAGTTTATGTGCACTGTATTATTGTTTGTGAAATGTGGTAGTATCAACCTTAAACAAGGTTCAATGTGCACTTTGCTACAGGCTGTTTGCAAACTTATTGTGAGTTAAGTCATTAAAAATGTAAAATATATTTTCTGTGAGCTCACCTCAGTGATTAATGTGGGGGAGGGGGTTGTGGTTGTGGAAGAGCATTAGTGCTGTCCATTTTTATTGTATTTAATTTTACAGAGGGATAGAGTCTGCAGAAAGAACTTTACATGTCATTTGTTAGATCCACTGTTTCATAATGTGCATTCAGATACCTTTTTAATTGTCTACTGCAATTTTGCATTTCTGAGCATATATTTATAGCAAATACAAATCCCAGATGACCTTACAGTAGATATAAGGTGGAGGAAACCTTTGTCTGTAACACATATTAAGATTTTTATAGGCTGTCAGTTTATCTTTGCTAATTCTGATGTCATACTGAAGGTAAAATTGATCACCGAACATTCATTTTACCTTCAAGTGTTCAGTCTTTAGAATAGTTTACATGCATTTTAGATATTTTTATTTTGCATAATACATTAGCATATTCTAGCTTAATTAGAAATAAAATGTATTTTTGACAGTCATTTGTATTGTAGTGAGAAGTAGATTGTGTTTTGCATTCCCAAGTTTGGAAACTAATTCCATGTGATAGAACTTCAGTTTTTGACTGGGTATGCAAATGCTGTGATTGATGTAAATGACAGAAATTTCTAATCACATAGAAGTATTATTAAATGTCCAGCATCTGCATATAAGCTTTTGTGTCACGCATATGTGTGTCATGTACACACATCCATATACACAATGATTATGCATATTGTAGTTATTTTCATTTGTATTCAGAGAGTCTACTGCAGATCTTAGGCAGAAGTAGTTTGGTGTGCTGTGCTCTTTCAGTTAGTGCAAGTTCTGTTTCTTTCAGCACTTCATTGCTCGTCATTTGAGAGCTACATTGAGTATCTATTCCTGCAGGTTTATTTCCTGGCTTCATAGAATTCTGACTGATAACCCCCAGTGCCCCTTATTTGGATGAATGCAACATCCTTAGTGCTGGTGTTTAGCTCTTGCAGCTGGAGCAGTGCATTCAAGTTTCTGCCTTATAACCAGTTAAACTAACTTCTAAGACTGAATGAAAGGGTACTGTTTTCCTAGAAGTCCCTGCTCCTCCTTTCCATTTAGTAGCTGAAAGTAAAGTCATAGGTGACCATCACAGGTTCAGGAAAGGTTAACTGAAGGAATGTATCTTTAAAGGAGCGAGAGTAAAGGAAGATTAAACAGCTGCACAATTATTTTACAGATAGCACACACTCTAAAGCAACTCTTTTACAGATCTGAAAACATTTAATTTATTGGTACCTGCAAATTGCTTATTCTATAACAGAGTTTAAAATGTGTGCATAGCTAACCTATAGGATCTTAACCTTTACCTTATTGCATTGTATATCTGGGAAGTATTTGGAATATTGCCTCTGGTGGTCTTGTTGATGGATAGGAGCTGATTTCTGTCAATCAGCATGTCAGGCAAAAGAGTTGGGAAGCAGAATACAATTAACAAAATAAAGCCCTGAAGAGGCTGTGTTAAATAGCTAAAGGGAAATTCCTGCACTAATGTATTACATACATTTGTGTCCGGTACCTTGAATTCATATGTGATAACAAATATGTTGAAAAAATATGTATTCATTTGAGAAGTGATAATGCTGACTTTTAACTGTATCCTCCTAAAGCAAATGTAAATTAAAACTAACAGTTTAAATACTATTGTAAATATAAACATTGAGATGTAGCATCTGGAGAGTACAGAAGAATTTCTTTTTTCTGGGAGATAATGTAACATGATTGCATGCAGCTTAATGTCTCTGGGATAAGAAAGCCAAAGAATGTTGCATTCCAACTTCCTTTTTGTTTCTTAGTAACACATATCCAGATCAGATTAGATAAAACATCCTTGTTACTAGAAATACAAAAGAAAACTCTGTATGGCTTTATGTATACAGTTGGCATTTTAGTCGTGTTTTTTTTTTTGTATTATTAGTTGACTTTTTTTAATAACTTTACGTGAATGTTTTATTTTCCAGACTTTGTTTATGCATTTTTATGTAAAGTAATTATTCCTAAGGGAGAAAATGGTAACATGATTTTTTGCACAGAAGTAATATTGCTAATTGCAAGAAGAAGGTAAGCTTGATAGAAGAATAATGCTTGTGTATATTCATGCTAAAATTATTGTTTAGAAACCTGAATAGCTAGGCCAGCATATTATGTGTTACTTTTTATAGCACTTCTGTTTTAAGCTGTTTTCTAATAACAGGTCAAGGAAAATATGAAAGATATGTCGGCAGTGTGCAGTTATTTCTTCGGATTACAGTGAAACACTGTATGCTTTTAGTAGTAGCAGCAGTAATTACTTGTGTAGTGAGACAAGTAGGTTGATTCTTTTAAGCTTGACAGACATGTTCGGCAGTTTTAATGGGCAAAATAAGTCAGTTTGTATGAGTGACTGCAGGAGGCATTTCTTTGTAGTTTAAGATGAATAATATGCAATTGTTTAAGTTAAGACACTACCTTAATTGCTATTTCTTTTCTGTAAAGCTGATAACTGTTAACATACGTATATTTGTATCATATGTCAAATGATCTAGAGGTATAGTTGGTCCGTGATTATCTTGTTGTGTTTTTCCTCTGCGTAAATCGCTGCAATTACTTGGCCAGGAGAATGGAGCAGTGTGATAGGCAGAGATAACGCCTAGAAAGGATTAGGGCACTGTTTTGCTATATCGCTGTTTCTTATCTTAGTTCTCATCCTTGACATTCTCTTCATTGCTCACTGTTTCAACTAAGATTTGATTGGTTCATCTGATGCTCTTTGTGGTAACAGAATTTTTAGACTCCCTTTTTGTAGTTATCCATCCATCCACCCACAACTGCTTTTTTCCATTTATTGTTACTGTTAATTCATTAAAAAATAAATCCACGGGGATGCATTTCACCCAAGTGTTACACACACACACACACACACACACACACACACACACACACACACACACACACACACACACACACAAATTATATATAGATAGAGAGTTAAATATATTTAAAGGCAACTTTTGATAACTATTTATGAACAGCATGCCAGTATTTTGGAGTTTTTTTTGAATATTTGCACTTAGTATATTTAGAAGGAATGATCTTTTAAAATGTGTACTCTTAAAATATGGAGACTGTCTTTCCAGACTTCCTTCATAAGTTCTTCTGGATGAGCAGTGAGAATGTCCTAGAATACTTGTCACTTCTTAAAGTAAATGTAAATGAAAGCTAATAATTTAATATTATTATTATATATGACTTAATTTAAAAAAATGTCCTGTCGTATTAAGAGTGTGTTATTTCAGTGGAGAATCCATTTAACAAGAAGACTTAGGCTTTGCAGCAAGTTACATAAAATAGAAATAATTAAACTTTAGTTTTGTCTTCACTAATTTCATGTTGCAACAGAGACAGTGTATTTATGTAAAATCATTTCTATGGATGCAGGGAAGGAGCAGAACACATACCTTGACTACAGCTGTGTGGAAGTGGGTTTGTCATATCACTGGCATAATTAGTTAAATCTGCAGGGTGTGGCAACTGTAGATATGTGAATAGATTGTGACACAATAAGACTATAAAAACATGGTAGTGATAAGATACAGCTCTTGTCTTCGGCATAGTACAGAGTTTATATATATATATATATATATATATATATATATATATATATATATATATATGTATATATGGATCCACTTTATAATTTCGAAATACTGAAATCCTGAATTTCAGTATTTCGAAATTATATACCCGAATCACGAAAACACAGAAGCGCCAAATTCAAAATCCCGAAGCTCGGAGATGTTGAATTTTGCGGTTATGGTGGTGCGGTGTGTGAATGAATGGATGGAAGTTTAGGTAAGTATGTATATATATATGTGGGTTGGTTAGGGGCATTAGTGTGTGTTGTGACTGTGATGTGTGTTTGTGAGGGAATGTGAAATGTGTGAGTTTCCTTTGTGTGTCTGTGCGATCTCGGAGTTAGTATATTTAATTAGGGGAATGTGGGGGGTGCAGGGTGGCTTGCCCCCCTACTTATCTGTAGTGTAGGATTATCCGTTTGATTGTGGGGGGAAGTTTGTGTATGTGTGTGCTGTATGTGTATTCTATGATTGGGATTTTAAATTTCGCGGTTATGGGGTTTCGGGATTTAGTGTTTTCGGCTTTGTAAGTTTGAAATACTGAAATTCGGGATATACCCTCATTGGGCAACATGCTTAAGTAGTTGAAAGCTCCCAGATAGGTGTGCCTTGTTGCTTCATTTCTTTAAAAAGTAATAATGAATTTGCATTTGCAGAATTGTTAAAGCTGTGAACAGCATGGTAGTTAGGAAATGCCACTGTGGGGTAAGTAGGTATGATACAGTTTAGCATTGCAAAACATGGGTCTGCTATAGTATGAGTCTTGGCCATCGTAAGCTAAGTATGTAAAATTAATAAACCAATTCTGTCCTGGCACTCCAGTGGAGTAAATAGTCATGGGGATATATACTCAGGGTGGCTGTGGAAGTGAGTGTAGGGGAGGATGAAGAAACAGAAAGGTGCTGCTTGGTACTAATTTTAGTTGCTGCAGTAAACACATATTAACACTTGAGAGTAGAGGCTTGCAGACAGTGGAGAGGACAAACTAAATAAGGTGTGTTTGCTGATGGTGGGTTGCACTATAGTTCTTTTCCTTCTTAACACTTTTTCAAGCCTAACTAACATGCTGCTGAACATGGTAGTTAGGACTGAAAATGTAACTTTCACTAATATTTTTGCCAGGTGGTAATGTAATCTTTTTGTAAGTTACAAAAAAGACTCAGACAAGCTAATCTTCACTGTGTAGCAAAGCTCTCAACCTTTTGGCACAAAAAATCTGGACAAAGCCAAAAATAGTGTGGGGACAAATCCCCAAAAATAGGGACAAATTTTAAATGTTGCTCTTATACACCTGGAAAGTTGCTAGAATAAAAGGTCTTGTATTACCATGCATTTTCTGAAGGATATGAAGTGTGAAACTGAAATGTCTGTCGTTATGTAGTGAATTTAGCCCTCAATTATTTGCCACAAAAATCCTTAAAACCACAAATTTTATGAGGAGCAGACTAAAAATATGAGGCAAAAATATGGACAGTTGAGAGGTGTGCTGTGTAATTCCTTTTAAGCTGTGTGTTTCTAAAGTTCAGCCAAAAAATCTACATATGCTATACTGATAAGCTCAGAAAAAGAAAGAGATGTAGCATGTCTACAGCTAGTGGGGTTTTGAAATGATTTATTGTGGTCTCATTTTATTATGTCACAAAAACCTGGCATTTTAACAAGGGTGTGCACACTTTTTGTATGCACTGTATAGGAATACAAGCACAGCCAATAAGTCATAACAATAAACCAAACATATACTAGTCATTGGTGACTCTGTTGTGAGACACACTTATGTCCCCTTCACCAGGCTCAAGCAGTTGTCTGTCGTGTGCTAGAATCTGCCACATCATGCACACACTTAAGTCTCTCCACAACAGGTACAAGTATGACTCTGTCATTGTCCATGTTGGTGTGAATAACTTGAGACATACCTCCCTGGACTGTATGAAGAGATACATGACTGAGATCTCAGAGTATGTGTCCCAGCCAGGTATGACCCTAGCCCTAAGCAGCATCCTGCCTTCACCAAGAATGATATGACTTCAACAATTGGCTTAGTTTCTGGTGTTATTCCAAGGGGATCCAGTATCTGTCTGCCTGGGATGACATAGTTGACAGGCTTCAATGTTTTTCCAGAGTTGGCCTCTACCTGTCACCCCTAGGATTCCGGATTTTGGCCCAAGGATCTTGCCTCCCCCATTGTGCACTTTTTAGGCAATGTCCCAAAGGCAAACCTTCCAACATAAAAGATCTGTCAAAAAACAAAGGTCATGCTGCTAAACTCCAGGAGCCTTAACCTGAAAATACACTCACTGGAGATTTCTTCACAATAGAAGATGTGACGTCTCTGCAGTCAAGGAAACTTGCTACAGGGCTATGGAGAGCACCCCTGCCTTACCAGGCTGTACCTCATTCCACACCTTCTGACACCAAAATGAGGTTGGGAAGACTACAGGTGGTGGAGTATCTATCTTTGTTAAGGATAGGCACACCTCCAGACTGGTTTGCCAGCACGACACACTGGAACTACTCCAGGTGCAACTGACAGTTGGCAAGACACCCATCCAAGTTAAAGCCAGCTATAGACCCCTCTCCATGACTCAGGACACCCACTCCTACCTGGACCTACTTGACTTCATCAAGGTACCCCCTTAACACCCTGATCCTTGGTGACTTCAAGTACCCCACCATAGACTGGGTAAACCTGCACTAATGCGCTCACCCAACAATTCCTTGACCTCATCAATTTTAATGCACTAGACCAGCTTGTCTCATCTCCCACAGGGGGAGATAACATTCTGGACTTGGTTTTCACCAACATGGGCAACTGCTGCAGCACTCCCATAGTATGTTCTTTCCTGGTGAGATCAGATCTCCGGTCT
This sequence comes from Protopterus annectens, assembly GCF_019279795.1. NCBI lineage: Eukaryota > Metazoa > Chordata > Ceratodontiformes > Protopteridae > Protopterus > Protopterus annectens. The sequence continues at coordinate 202,178,444 of NC_056727.1, forward strand.
GTCTCATTCAAAGTTTTTATCCCACCCAACCCTCCCCAGCCATAACCAGGCTAAAAAACGTCTCAAAAGATGACTACAACCTCCTAAGGGAGGGTATCAGTAGCTTCACACCACGGCCTCCCTCAGAGGATGCAGACAACTATGCTGAACAGTACACTAGTGCAGTATACAAGCACCTTTACAACTGCATGGACTCAGCCATACCCAGCAGAACTAAAACCTGCTCCTCAAGGAAACAAAAACCTGTCTGGTGGACATCCTCTATCAATAGACTTTACAACAAAAAGAAGAAATTGCTGTCCAAGGGTAAAAAGAAACAAATTCCAAATTGGAAAAAACTCACTCCTTGGCCTCAACATGACAGTTAGATCAGTAGTGAAAACCTCCAAAGCCAATTATGAATTGAAACTAGTCTCTAAAACAAAGGGAAACCACAAAGCCTTCTTCAGTTATGCCAGAAACTTCCATGGCAAAGCCCAGGTTTGTTCTGAATTAGTACTTAACAGTATCACTTACACTGATCCTGTTGACGTGGCCAACCTGCTAGCAGATAGATTCAGTGCAAACTTCACCCTCATCCCCCCCAAAGGCCCATTTGACATCCCAGGTACTTGTCCCACACCTCACATCTCCATAGATCAATTGTTAAAGGCCCTATCCAAGGCAAAGAACACAGCTTCCATGGGACTTGATAGTATCCCAGGCTGTATTCTGCACCATCTCCAGCAAGAACTAACCTCACTATTGAGCACCCTGTTCAGCCACAGCCTGAGTACAGGCTTCATTCCAGCAGAGTGGAGAACTGCCATCGTCATCCCTTTGCACAAAGGTGGTGCCACTACTGACCCAGGAAACTATTTCCCCATTAGCTTGACAAGTCTGATCTGTAAAGACATGGAGCATATTATTATGGATCTCATAAACAAGGACATAGGCAATCTCCAAGCATTTGACCCCACCAAATTCGGATTCGTCAGGGTCAGATCTTGCCTGTTGAACCCGGTTTACTTCTTTCAGACTGTCATATTCAAGGCCCTGGATGAGGGAAAGTCAGTACACACAACTTACCTTGACTTTACCAAGGCCTTTGACACAATCCCCCCACTTAGCATCATGAAAACGCTAACACAACTTAGAGTAAATCCCTGTCTTATCAGGTGGGTGGCCAACTGGTACACCAATAGGACCCACAAAGTCAAAATAGGCACCTCCACCTCTGACAGCAGACCTGTCACTAGTGGTGTTCCCCAGGGATCTGTCCTGGGATTACTTAATGTTTGGGGTCGTCTTCTTCTTCTCAGAGGTCCAGGCAAAGACAAAAGGCCTGACCAAGTTTGTGGACGACTGTAGGTTAGGTGATGTCATTGACTCCCAAGATGATGTTAACATACTGCAAGAGGATCTCACAGCAACAAATGACTGGTGTCAAAGTCATGGCTTTAAGTTAAACTCAGAAAAATGTACTATCTTACCAGTTGGCAAAAACATGGCCCCTACTGATTACCACATCAACGGCAACCCCCTAAGCACACAACCTGTGGTGAGAGACCTGGGTACTCAGGTTGACAGCAATCTCACATTTGACCATCATGTAGCAGCAGTGGTCAGAAAAGCCTTTTACTTAGTTTATCTCATTAGTAAAGGGATTGCATCCAGAAAAAAGGAGGTTATTACCTCTCTTTACTCCTCCCTCATTAGGCCAATAAACACCTACACCAACTGGAAAGGCCACAGAAATACCTCACAAAAAGGATCCATGGCCTTCAACACCTCTTCTATGCATACAGGCTGAAATCACTATCACTGTACTCAATATCGTACAGATTGCTCAGAGGTGCTGTTTCACCTACAAGGCAATTTCGGACCCTGCCCTGCTAGAGATACTCCATATCCATAAGTCTAACTCCTCATGCATTACCCACTCAATGTCTAAATCTGATATTCAACATCAACAAAACCTGCTGGAGAGACAGGTTTGTCTTCCAGAGGCTGCCCTGTCTCTGGAATAGACTTCCCATACACATCAAACAGAGTACCTGGCTGACCCACTTCAAGCGCAACCTTGATGAGTGGATGGGAATCCACAAATCTGTCCCAGGGGTTCCACCTGTGTCCCTCATTGACAGGGGTGACAGGTGCTGACTGAAGTTTCTTTTTTTTGGGGGGGGGACAAACTCTTGGCTAGGCTTGTAAAGACCTCAGGGCCATTAGCCTAGTAACCTCCTATGATTCTGTGATCTGTAAGTCGCAAGAAGATTCAGAAGGTAGGTTTGTACCCATCTTAGGGAAGCATCCAAATATAATATCTTACCTCTCGAATGTCCAGATTTTCACAGAAAGTCCAGATTCTTGGCTGATATTTTTGATCTATTGCTCTTAAAAGTTGTGGTTTTCTGGTAAATCATTCAGATGATCTGAGGATTGAAGTCACTAAATAATGACATACATTTGAATTTCAGACTTAAAATTCTTAGGAAATGTATGTTAAAACAAGCCCTGATACTCTAGCAACTTTCTAAGTTTGTAATAGAAACATTTAAACTTTATCCCTATTTTTGGGCCTTTGCCCTCCATTTTGTCAGGCTTTGTCCAGATGTCTTCCATTAAGAGATTGAGAGGTATGTATAAACATACACTCTGGCTTCTATATAGCTCCTGCCAAGCTTCAGCAAAAAGAGTTTAGGGCTATAACCATAACACATGCAGTAGTATCTGTTTGCCTCCCCCATCCCTGTCCTTCAAGAGACTAGAGTTTAGGATTGTAATGATTAAGGTTGTTCAATTTCATGAGGAAGTCCTAATATGAACAGGAGATTGAAATGTGCTGACATCAAAGAAGGACACCAGTACAGGTCCCAGGACTGGGAAGGTATCAGAGCTAGGTAAATATATGACCAGCTACTTCAAAAGCGCCAGCCTGAGTGATGTGGCATCAGGAAGAACTTGTCAGCCAGAATATACATTTACCTCAAGCAAATTGCTGACTGCAAAAAGATTAGATGGCATATTCATAACAGCTGAACATGAATATTTGGTTAAAAAGCTGCAAGTACTTCCAGCATATATTATATTATAGACCGTGCTTCAGTAGTATTAACAGTTCACAACCAGCATAGTTTTACAACTGACAGGCATTGAAGCTTCCCAGTAAACTACTTCAAGCAGAAGAAGTTTGACATAGCTAGTATAAAGACACCGGAAGATAGTGCAAAGGTTGCTAGAGGGTTGGAACCAAATTATAGATAAATGGGATCAGATGAAAGGGGGGGGCAATAGCAACATGTTTAAAAATGTAAACAACTCAAGAGTTGAGAGAGAAGAGCTGAAAGGATACAGGATATTGAAAGGGAGCTTTGAAGGTTAGGAGATAAGGAAGCAGGAGAAAAATTATACTGTGAGAAAAAGAAGGGATTGAAAATGCAGTTCAGGAGGTAAGGACTGGAAACTACTTCTTTAAAATGGAATTGATTATCAGCAGATGCTGGTCAGAAGTCTTCAACAGCAAAGGGTAGAACAAACCATACCCTGTCTATGGATACTGGGAATAGGGTCAGATATCCAGAGAAGATCTTGGGTGTGTTCCATGACTTATACACTTTATTTCACTTTACTCTGCATCAGAGGAAAGCCCACAGTATGAATGAGAAATTAAGGAGTTCTTAGACAAAGCAAATCTCCCAGTATTAGACCATCATCACTCAAAGAAGCATGTTAATAAAATAACTAGAAAAAGTGAAGGACATGGAAGGTAGATGAGTTAAATGAAAGTCCCGATGAATGTATGGACTACCCCCTAGATCTTTGGACAAAAAAATCACATTCTCATAAAAGAAAGTTGTGGTAGTTGTAATACACAAGCAGAGAAACTGATACAGGCCTTCATTCTTCATACAGGCCTTTATCATTCTTAAACCATGACTAGAAAACATTTATGTTGTTTAGGTAGACACAGTCCATACCTTATACCAGATGATCAAGCAGTGTTCATTGAGGGAAGGAAAACCTTTAATAATGTTAAACAAGATTTAATGCTCATAGAAAATGCCAGGGCAGAAGACATAAAAGTGGTTTCATCAGGTCTAGATGATGAAAAGCTTTCATTAGGGTTGAATGAAATTATTTAAGAAAGGTTATACTCAAGTATGGCCTAAAGATGGGATGGAACAAGAGCGAAAACAAGCAAGCACCCCATCACAGCCTTTCCTCGAGTTTTTGTATAAAATGGAGCATTTCCCCTAGAGTTTTTGTATAAAAAGGAGAAGCAGGCAAGGAGGCTTTTTATTTAGGCTCAGTAATAGTTGCTATAAAACAAGCAAAAATCATGGGATATAATATAGGCAGTCAAGAGCACAGACTTGCTGCATATGCAGGTAATATCTTAATATGCTTATGGAGTTGATGTAAAGATTTTCAATTACTTTATGAAATGTTATAAGGTGATTTTAGAGAAAACAAAGGCAATTGTAATTAATGATACAGCACCAAAGGGTTTAAAGGCTCAGCCTTGAGGTTTGGAAGGATAATTTCTTTAAGTGTTTGGGAGTTTTGCTGTGCTGTACAGTTGAGCTATCAGCAGTGAAAACCCACATTGAATTCTTAGACAAGATGAAAGAGGAAGTTAAGAGATGGAAAATGATACACCTGGATTTCAACCAGAAAACCAAAACAATTGCATATGTTTTCCTACTACTTTAGCTGTACGAGTTTCAGTCCTTCATTAAGTATTTCTGACCAAGATGGCTTGGCACATTAAAGAACATTGTAGTTGATTTTGTTTGGGAAGGAACACAGCCTAGAGTTTTATGAAAACTTGATTGTGGCTAAGGAATGGAGTAGTTAGGGTTCTGTGGCTGAAGTACAGCTCAGCTGTATAGGTTTTTAAACTAAAAAAGTAACTACCTACTATGCTAAATAGAAAGCAACCTTATTGGAGGTGTCGTGGCTGAAAATGGGTAAAAACCCAGGAAGGGATAGATAGAAATGACCACTTATTTAGTACTTTTTGCACTTATCTTAATAAAGACTTAATTAAACCCTGGCAAAATTATATCATTTCTGTAGGATACAGGAAAATAGGCCTTCCACAGGAGCAGGAAGAGGCATTCAGAAACTGGAGCAGAAAATCATCCCCACTGAGGTTTTGGGAGCAAGTAATACAGCTGCTAAAGAGGGTGAAGTGGAAAGAAGCACAAGGAAAATTTGAGGAGAGGATAGAATAGAATACAGACTCATGTTAATAGCTGCCAAGACAAAAAAGATATGTCCAGTTGGGTACAGTGATACCCCATTGTTAGTGAAACTTACGATGGAGGGGAGATCACAGTAATTACAAATAAAATGTTTGCTAAGTAGACATAAAGACAGTTTGATGAAATGGTATTTTATAACAAGAAAGATAAATGGGAGATAATTGTTTGCCAGATCAAAAAGAACAGGGGTCTGAAATATGCAGCCAAAAGCAGTAGATTTTGAATATTTGCATGGAGATGTCTACACAAATACTTTTATACCCTGTCTAGGCTTTAGTCATATGATCCCGCTGATCAGTGCATTATGTTGGAAATGTGAGAGACTGAAGCAAGGCACTTGGTGATGCGTGTTTTTTTTTTTTTTTTTTTTTTGCAAAGATCAAACCTAGAAGGGTTTAAATCTTTATTACAAAAAATATTTTCTGCAATTTATGAACAGCATGCCCCATTAATTGAGACACTCTTGTTTTAGGAAATGAAGAAAATCTAATTCTTGCCGGTAGAGACATAACTTTCCTGTGTGTCTTCGTGACAGTGGCTAAAAAAGCTCTAACTAAAAATTGAAAATCTACTAACACATTGGAGTTACAGTTACTGCTAGATTTACTTAGAGAACTGGAAAATATGGAAAGAGTGAAACTGGGTCCGAGGCAAAGGAAAGTATATTTTGAGAAATGGAAAATATGCATAGAGAGGGTGCAGGATTCTGTTAATTCCCTAAACAAAGTGGTCTGTATTTGATTAAGCAGGAATAAACCTGTTCCACATTATCACAGGAGTTGAGGAGAAGCCCACATGGTACCAAGAACGATCAATAAATTTAGAAGCTTGGATATGACAGAAATTATTTGATAGTGAGGTCACAGGAGAGATGATTGGATGTGGCTGAACACACTACCCCTCCTTATCTAGCAATGCCTGCCATATCCTTAACAGCCCATCTGTCTCTGCTTCAAAATCCATTTACTTTCTCCCAACTTTTCTCTTGTATCTCTGTAGAAATGTTAAACCTACAACTGCGTTTATAACAAAAATATTCACTTTATGTAAATGTTGAAATTTCTGTATTGAATTTTGTCTTTTAATTTTTGTAACATTGCGAGAAGCCACTTGCAAATGTCATGGAGCTTATCTGTAAATGTTTAATTAGCTGTATGAACTATGTCCTTTTGTAACATGTGAAATGTAACTTGCAATTATTGTGGAGCTTTTCTCCTCAGGCCTCCACTGAAAATTGGCTCTTCTTGGCCCAGTGGACTTCTCCGGTCATCAAACTTAAATAAATAAATAAATATTCCATAGCTACTCAGTTTCACCTACCTGACCCCTTTGCTCCCTGACTTTTCCTAGTTGCCCCCTTCTTTCTGCATTACTCTCCTTCCAGCTGCTGTACTTCACAATATGCCATATAACTATCACCCATCAATCTCTATCCAAATTATGTTGTACAAACACTACAATCTGATGCACTGAAATTGTTCGCTAAATGACATCTTTCTCTGCCTCAGTAGAACAAACAATTGTGTATGCCACAGTTATCCAATGTTTATATAGTGTATTGTATTGCTATCACTGTTAATTCTCTATGTTGTACTTCACATTGTATTTCTCTGATTATTATTCGTATATATGTAGTGGAACTTCTCGGTAAAAATGTAAAATAAAATAAATAAAAATAAATAAATATTATAATAGCAGTTATTGCTTTGATAAGTTGGCTCTACCATATTTCTCAAGCTTGCTTTTTTCTTTATTGATTTTGAGCTATGGCTTGTGTGAAGCTTTAAAGCCTGTTAAATGTTTTTAAATTAAATAAAGATAAAATTGAAAAAAAAAAAAAAACACCAGTCTCGTGGAGTTAGAAAATTTTGGATGTATTACACTGAGCTTTGGTTGAGCTGGAGAGGATTCCTGTGGGAGTGGGAGTCCTCTGGATTACAGTACTAGACAGTGATGAGTTTCTTGGGTAACTTTTAAAGCAAAGATGATACAGCTTTTTGTTTCCCATGGCCTGGCTACCATGTAAAGACAAACTTCCTTTCATCTTGTCCTGTCCCATCCTCATATATGATTTTGTACAGTGATGATGAACCTTTTGGGCTCGGCGTGTCAAAAATTTGGAAAATGCCTATCTTGACTTTGCTGGCATGCCCCACCCCCCCTGAACAAAAGAGAAACAATTCTTGACATATTCCTTTATGTTAAAAAAATATATCATGTATGCTGCTATGTATTATAAAAGTAAAAGAAAAATCAGTGACTTACAACAGACAAAATTATATGTGCACTGATAATTGGGCTTAAAATATTACACCAAAAAATTACCCTTCTTTTAATGGTAATTTTGAATTGAACTGAAAAAAATATGGAACACACTGCATTTGATTTGATTAACATCAGTTAATGACTTTTGTTGTTGCTATGTTTTAATAGATAAGTGTGGGGTCACATATTTCTTGTATTTTTGTTCATTCAGTTTCTTTGGTAACTCTGGTGTTGGTGAATGCTGGTGTGTCAATGCTGGTGTGTCACTCAAAATGTTGTGGTGTGTCACCTTTGATACACGTTATAGGTTCACTATCACTGATTTAGTAAGTTCTATATATTGCCTTCCTTTAAAATGGGTTTATGTTCACTGGTGGGGAAGGACTCTCTGGTCTGGGCTTTGTGAATCTTGTGGAGTAATGGCCTGTTTCCATTTAAGGAGAAGTACATTTGAGTTGGTAATTCACTTAGCTCAAGTAACCTGTCTTTTTTTAAAGTTTCTTGTGGCTACCTCATTTTCTTGGACTTTAGTAGCTGTTAAGATTTAAAATTCAGTCATAAAATTTGAATCTTTTGAGCAGATTCCTTACAGCTTTGGATGAGCAATAAAACCCCATTAAAAATTAGCCCTGAACCTGTACCAGAAAGTCAGTACCTTTGCTCTTCTCCATTACAGTTAGTGCATTGCACCCTTTAATTAACTACAGTCATTCTTCTCAATTTTCAGTCCAAGTCACTAGTGGTAAACTCATTGCCACGCTACTACTTGCAATAAGGTCAACTTAACAGAGTTTTTTCAAGTAAAACCTTGCCTCATGCAAATAATAAACAGTATGCTTTAAAAGTAATATAATATAAATCTATTTATTCAATGTTTCTTTCTCTGTTCAGTGCTAACCCACCAGGTAACAAAAGTGTAATTTCCTATTATTGTCTCACACAAGTCCTACTCAACACAATTATGCCATATTAAATCTTTAAAATACTCTAACCTAACATAAATTTCTGTTACCTGACAGTTAACACTCAAACACCTTTTTGCTGTAGTAAAACATTGTAAGAAAATATCTACTTGTCATTTCTTCATTGTATCTCTGCTAGTGAAGTATTACTTAACTGTTACTTCACCTCCAAGTCAAATATAACTCTCCATTTATTATTTTCTACCATTAGCTCTTTCTGTCAGGATTTAATTTGCCTTCCACCTAATAAACTTTGCTGATATTTTCACCCTCATGTTTTTCTTTTACCGTAGTTACTCCCATAAACATATTCTTCTTTACTAGTAACCACAGTGGCACTAAGCTAATCTGCTGCTGAATTTCTTAATAGGACTATCCTGTATAATTCTTCTCTCTTATCGTGTATACATAAAAACTGATTGCTACCAGTTCATATCAAAACACCAATAAACAACAGTCAAGTGTTGTTCCTAAACTATAAAGCAGAGAGAACCCAGTTGAAAAAGATGCAGGAAAAATTACCCCAAAAGAATCCAAACCAAGTAAGTAAAATCCTGGCACCATAAACCAATGGAGAAAGCAGTATTGATGTAAAAACCAAAGATATTTTTTATGGAGGTAAGCGCTTTCGCAACCCTTCCTGGTTGCTGCTTCAGACCAAAATAACAAACAACAAAATGGAGCAGCCATATTTAAACAGTTCACTTTTTAAAAACAGCCAATTAATGATTGGTATTCAAGCAGAAATTAACTTAAAGGCATATAAAAGTATAAAGTACAATGCATAAAAACAATACATAAAAACACATTTTCACATATCAAAGAGCAACAAATAATCATATAAACATTTACACTGGAAGTATATGCATAAATAATAATAATCAATGTCAGGCTAGTTTCTTCCTGCGTTTCCTGACAGAAGAGGAATTTAGATATGGGAGTGGAAACATGGAAATTCAAGAGAAAATGGTCTTTTGGAGAAGGGCAGGTCCAAACTCTGGAATAGATGTGGCAAACAACCTAGTATACAACATCTCAAAAAGGAAACTCAATGAAAACGAACTTTGTGTATTGAACAAAGGACTAAGCTTCATTCCAGCTGTTCGAGCGGATTTAGCAGAAACTCTAACTGAATTAAGACTGTTTGCCAGGAATATAATGCTCAGAACGCTATATGGTGTAAGTGAAACTGAAAATAATACTGCATTTAACCTTTTTAAAAAAAACGAGTAGTTTTACACCTGCAATGCCAGCATGTATAGATGTCTTTGTGAAAGCCTGTGAAAATGAACTCTATGACATGTTTTTCTTTAACAACAGAGACAACCAGTTTTATAACATGAGCTTTAATGAGACTCAGGCACATAATAGCCTTAAAAATTACAGGGAAATTGTTCGATACAAAGGGCATTTTATTGTTGTTATGGACAGAATGTATTACTATACATCAATGCACGATCTGTTGAATGACATGGAGACATATAGAAATATAGATAAGGAAACTGTTAACTTGATGATAGAAAGCTACAACAAATTAATAACTGTTTCCTAGAAAATGCTACACCCAAAGATCTTTGTGAATATTTTTCTGTTGAGACTCCTGTGGTTCCAACTTTTAATGGCTTACCGAAAATTCATAAAAATGAGTTGTTCCCCCCTTTTAGGCCTATTGTATCAGGGGCTGGCTGGGTCACTGAACCAGCATCCATTTATGTAGAGACACAATTAAAACAGTCTATAATTAACTATGAATATATACTAAGGGACTCGAACATTTTCTTACAGACATATTTATTTTTACAAGAGCATAGATGTAATGGTGATGAATTAACCTCTCTTTTCACAAGTATTCCTAATGCAGAAGAGATATCTTTTCTGAATTTCTTATTAAGGATAATGCTTTTACTACAGATAGAATTGACTTGACGTGTTTCCTCTTGGAACTCGTATTAGAGTTTAACATCTTTACATTTGATGAGAAATAGTTTCTGCAAGTGTCAGGTGTAGCTATGGGCACCCCTACAGCCAACAGCTATGCAAACTTGGTTATGGCTCAGTGGGAGCAGAACTTTTTATTGAATGATAACATTTTCAGGACTGATATTCTATTCTTTCGGCGCTTTGTAGATGATCTTTTTATTTTTTGGGGAGAAAATGAAAATAGACTACATGAGTTCTTAGCATACTTGAGTGATAGTTCTAGTTTTTTGAAATTTACTATGAATACCTCACAAACTCATATTGATTTGTTGGATATTAGGGTCCTGAAGGATGATATAACTAATAAGATATACACTAAGTTACACAGGAAAGACTGCTACAGGAACAGCTATGTACATAGAACAAGTATGCACCCACCCTACATCTTTAAAAATGTTATAAATAATCAAGCCATACGTACTTTTTGGCTGCATGTGACAGATCAGGACTTTGAATGTAGTCTGAATATGCTACAAAATGATTTCCAAAAAAGAGGCTATAGACAGAAAGAGATTGTCAAAGCCTCTGAGCTAGTTGAAATAGTACAGGTAAACATTACTTTTCAAGCCCATCCAGTAGAAAGGAGAATGTCTTTATTGGCAGAGAATATAAAAAATCTAACTTAAATTTTTGTATGACACATTCAACTGACACTAAGTTGATTCAAAATATATTGGACCACAACTGGCATATTTTAACCACTGACAATCAGGTAAGAGAGATAGTAGGAAATAAACCTAAGTTTATTTATAAAAACAAGAAATCTCTCAAACAAATGCTTTGTTACACAGATAAAAGTGGATAAACCTATGCTTGACTTAGGCACAAGAAGATGCAACACTTGTTCCTTTTGTGAGTTTATTGAAATTAGTAATAATTTTGTCCATCCTATAATACATAGACTGTATAAGTTTAAAGTAATAGCAAACTGTGAGACCAAGAATGTGATTTATCTGGCCTCCTGCATGTGCTGTGATGCATTCTACGTTGGCAAGACCAACAGATGGCTTAGAGAAAGGATTCAAGATCATTATTACTGCTTTAGGAAAAGGCAGGAACATAGCGCCATAGCTAAGCATATGATGCTTAAGGGTGATAGTCATTATTTAAATTTTTTGGTCAATGACACAGTGATGGAGACATATAGGTTTGGAAACATAACTAATAATACAGAACAAAAAGAATTGAGATGGATTATGTCACTAGCAGCACATAGACCACCAGGACTTAATGACTACATATCCCTGAAGCCTGCCCCTAAAGGCAGGAAACTCAGGAAGAAACTAACCTGAGATTGATTATTATTATTTATGCATATACTTCCAGTGTGTTTATATGATTGTTTGTTGCTCTTTGATATTTGAAAATGTGTTTTTATGCATTTTATGCATTGTACGTTATACTTTTATATGCCTTTAAGCTAATTTCTGCTTGAATACCAATCATTGATTGGCTGTTTTTAAAAAGTGAACTGTTTAAATATGGATGCTCCATTTTGTTGTTTGTTATTTTGGTCTGAAGAAGCAACCAGGAAAGGTTGCAAAAGCGCTTACCTCTATAATAAATATCTTTGGTTTTTACATCAATACTGCTTTCTCCATTGGTTTATGGTGCCAGGAATTTACTTATTTGGTTTGTTGTTCCTAAACTACTAACCTATACCTTTTCACAAACTGCCATTTTTAAAGCTATTGAATTATGCTAAAACAGAGTAGAAGAATTGATTACACAAAGCTACCCACATCAACTGCTAATGCAGTCCCTAACCCCCAAAAAAGCATCCTGATGTGCAGACTATAGTGACATCTGTTGTACACAGTATGTGTACTTCTTCCACTCCTGTGTACAGATTGTCCAGTTATATATAGCAACAACTCCATGTCCAATCCCCCCCCCCCAAAAAAAAAACACTTACAGTGATATTTGGGACAAACACCAACCCCTTTCATGTAATAAACCACAAACTTAAAACTATGCGACTTCCATTCAGTCACAGTGACCTGACAGCACAATTCAACCTCTGTACTTGTTTTTTAAACTTTGGTTGAAAATATAATTTCTACAAAGACAGTCATTAAGCAGAAAAAAATAGCCTTGCATTGTTGGTAATTGCCCTCCTACTGGTACTTAATGCTATGATGTTGACCCCTGACTATATAAGCCAACTTGTACGATTAGCACTTACATTTCTATAACATCAGTCCCACCATATGAGCAGCTGGAGAAATCATGCTTATGATCTCCTGTTACTCAGTCAGTACTGATTGAATATAAGAGTCAGTGTAACCAACAACACTATATGAAACCAGTTGCTATGTAAGATTTTCATAAGTAACAAAACTAATATATACATAGTACTGTATATTCCAATTCTGTCCTCACATTCCATACTAAAATATCACATACAAAATCACTGTGTGTCACTCGTGTCCCAGATTGTAGAAGAGATGTGGTGAGATAGAAGCTCAGCTGGGGTGCTAGAATGAATTGGCTTTTGACCACTTCTTTTATCTCGTGGAGAGGATGCCAGTATCATAGTGGTTAGCAAGACCTCTAACAGAGATCAGAGACCTTACAGGCTTTGGTCTGTAAGAGGGGAGCATCACAAACTGTCATCTAACCACATGACTTGTGAGTGTAGAAACCTTGCATGCTAATGAATTGCCCATCAGTCTGATGGTCATGGACATTTCACTGGCTAACTTAGCATGGTGGCTCAGCCAGCGCCATGACACACAGGGATAAAAGCCCTGTGTCCCAGGCAGCTTTGGTTCAGTTAGCATTTTGGGTGTATGAGACACTGGCAAGAAGGGATGGGCATGCCCATCCTGGGAGTGGGGTACAGACTTGGACATCCATCACAGCTGATCCCAGGCAGAGGCTGGGAACACACATGGAGGTGGGGACATTAACCAGTAAGGCAAGTAGGCAGGGGCATTGACTGAGTTGCCAGGGTGGCAGGATGATGCACCAGCACCTCGTCATTGCATATCCACCCCTGGATGTAACAGGTGCGAGTAGGGGAAGGGAAGGGCATAAAAATAAAAGCAGTCCTTGGCAGCACTATGACACTGCTGCAGGATCATCGATCTCCTCACAAGTCCTGGACATAGGTCAGGTGGTCAGATATAGCCCAGAAGAGGTCAAGGTGGATCCATTATATGTGGTGAACGGAGATAGGAATTGGCAGCAACTGATAGTCAGCTGAGGTAAGTCAAAAAGAATTAAAAAGATTGGAGTGATGGCTTCTAGCATTCATCTACCTATCCCCTTGCAAATCCTTGATGTTTGTGGTGATAGGCTGAGGACAGGTAATGGTTTGGATAATGTTAACAAATGACTGAATAAATAAAAAGAGCAGGTCATTAAGAAAGTAAAAAAAAATCCAGCCTTACTTTTCAGTGTTAAGAAAAAAATGAGGCTTGTTGTTCAGAGCAGACAGACTGATAGTTGCAAATCAACTGAGTAAAGCATGTCAGAAGTGCCATTTGGGAATAGTTAAGTTTAGTAAAAGAGAACATGCTCTTTTAGTTTGGTGAGAGATGAATAGGATAATTTGCTGTAACTGTACTGTTTGTAATTCATATCACAGTAGTAATCCAGGAGAAGCAATGTTGTACCTTGTTCCATAAAGACCATGGATTAAATCAGGTACAAGATATATTCCGGAATCAAAAGGATGTCTACCTGGCCAGACTTTAGTATAGTGATTGCTTGATCAACAAACAAAGAATAGCTCTCCCAGCTCAGGAACCAATGAACTGAAAAAAAAAGCTGTTACACTTAACCATTTGGGGAAATATTAGGTTTTTGGATGGAAACACACTATCTGTATGTCTTCAAAGCAAATGTTTGAAAATTCCTAGGGAAATTAATTTGAAAAGGAGAAGAAAGCTGTGGATGTAAAGAACCTCATATTGGATAAGTAGGAAACAGACCAGACTGCAGCTGTTTTGAAGAGGATAGCCACTAGTACATTGACATGCTTTTAGTCTGTTCCTTTTTTAAACTAAATGGGACATTCAAGGAAGATATCAAGTCAAACAATGCAAAGATTGAACAGTATTGAAAAAGTATTTAGTGAGCAGCTGGATAATCTGATAAAAGTGCCGTGGTCAGAAACTGAAATAAAAGGAAGAATGGCAGAATAGGAGTCTTCTTCATAGGATATATGTCAGAAACTGGTTGAGTTAGAGAACATTGCAAAGAGAAAACCTGAGATTTTCTATCATTTCAGAGAAACTAAAGGAAACTTGAGTATCAGCTTCATGAAGGCTTAAGTAAGCATTTCCACTGATGTTTCCAGTAAGATGTTTTGCTTGAAAGGACACATTGTTTATACATCCTGATCCTTGCCATGGAAGCAGTGGAGACATATTTTAGTAAAGATGTAAACTTTTCAGCAATATGGACTTACTGCTAACAAAAATGTGGCAAAAGTATTGAAAATAGGTGACAGTAGAATATTTTAGAAAATGTCTGTTCAGTGTGTACTAGACAGAAAAGGCAACAGAGTCACCGCAGTAATTAGACGGTATAAAATAGCAGGCAGAATATTCCAACTAATATATGCACCCATTTTAAAGTGCTTTTCCCAGCAATACTAAGACCTTTATGGAGGCAAAAAAAAAACCATGGCGGTGATAGAAACACCACAAGATAATTAAGAGAAGCCTGGGTTTGAACCAGGTGCAAGTAGTATCTGAAAATGAGCAAATGGATGAAGATTATCAGTAAAGTAGACTTGCTGAATAAGTGGGAGAACAGAAAAGCATAAATCCTGCTTTGTGATTTTTATTGTTTAAGTGTTTACTAAAAAGGAAGACAAACTGGCTGTTTTACACCTGGATTTGTGCCATAGTTGGCATGAAGACAGTAACATGTTAGATATGTTGAACTAGAGGGAAAACCAAAAAGCATAAATCCTGTTTTGTGATAATTATGGTAGGTTTGTAGTGACAAAAGGGTTTTGGATGGTAAAAGATGATTATTTTGGCATGTATTTATCATCATCTTCTTTCAGCTGTTCCCGTTAGGGGTTGCCACAGCGGATCATCTGTTTCCATTTCTTCCTGTCCTTTGCATGTTGCTCTGTCACACCAACCACCTGCATGTCCTCTCTCACCGCATCCATAAACCTTATCGTAGGCCTTCCTCTTTTCCTGTTACCTGGTAGCTTCATCCTTAGCATCTTTTTCCCAATATACTCAGCATCCCTCCTCAGCACATGTCTAAACCAACGTAATCTTGCCTCTCTGGCTGTGTCTCCAAACCTTCCAACCTGGGCTGACCCTCTAATATACTTATTCCTAATCCTGTCCACCCTCGTCACACCCAATGCAAATCTTAACATCTTTAACTCTGCCACATCCAGCTCTAACTCCTGCCTTTTTATCAGTGCCACTGTCTCCAACCTATATAACATAGATGGTCTCACTACCCTCTTGTAGACCTTCCCTATCACTCTTACTGGTACTCATCTGTCACAAATCACTCCTGACACTCTTCTCCACCCAATCCATCCTGCCTGTACTCTCTTCTTCACCTCTCTTCCACACTCACCGTTACTCTGAACTATTGATCCCAAATATTTAAACTCATCCACCTTCGCCACCTCTACTCCTTGCATCCTCACCATTCCTCTATCCTCCCTCTCATTTACACACATATATTCTGTCTTAGTCCTGCTGACCTTCATTCCTCTTCTCTCTAGAGCATATCTCCATCTCTCCAGGGTCTCCTCCACCTGTTCCCTACTCTCACTACAGATCACAATGTAATCTGCAAACATCATAGTTCACAGGGACTCCTGTCTGATCTCATCTGTCAACCTGTCCATCACCATTGCAAATAAGAAAGGGCTCAGAGCTCATCCTTGATGTAATGCCACCTCCACCTTAAATGCATCCGTCACTCCCACCGCAGACCTCACAGCTGTCACACTATTCTCGTACATATCCTGTACCACTCTTACATACTTCTCTGACTCTCCCAACTTCCTCATACAATACCACAACTCCTCTCTAGGCACCCTGTCATATGCTTTGTCTAAGTCTACAAAAACACAATGCAACTCCTTCTGACCTTATCTGTACTTCTCCATCAACACTCTCAGAGCAAACATCGCATCTGTAGTGCTCTTTCCCGGCATGAAACCATACTGCTGATCACCAATCATCACGTCCCTTCTTAACCTAGCTTCCACTACTCTTTCCCATAACTTTATGCTGTGACTGATCAATTTAATCCCTCTGTAGTCTCTGTAGTTACTACAGCTCTGCACATCACCCTTATTCTTAAAAGTCGGTACCAAACAACTTTTTCTCCATTACTCAGGCATCCTCTCACTTTCCAAGATTTCATTAAACAATCTGGTTAGAAACTCCACTGCCATTTCACCTAAACACCTCCATGCTTTCACAGGTATGTCATCTGGACCAACAGCCTTTCCATTCTTCATCCTCTTCATAGCTATCCTTACTTCCTCCTTGCTAATCCATTGCACTTCATGATTCACTATCCGCACATCATCCAACCTTCTCTCCCTCTCATTCTCTTCATTCATCAACCCCTCAAAGTACTCTTTCCATCTGCTCAACACACTCTCCTCGCTTGTGAGTACGTTTCCATCATTATCCTTTATCAGCTTTACCTGCTGCACATCTTTCCTAGCTCAGTCCCTCTGTCTAGCCAGTTGGTGCAGGTCCTTTTCTCCCTCCTTAGTGTCCAGCCTTTCATACAACTCTTCATATGCCTTATCCTTCGCCACCTCTCTCTTTGCCATGCACCTCATCTCCTTATACTCCTGTCTACTTTCTTCATCTCTCTGACAATCCCACTTCTTCTTTGCCAACCTCTTTCTCTGTATACTCTCCTGTACTTCCTTATTCCACCACCATGTCTCCTTGTCATCCTTCCTCTGTCCAGATGTCATACCAAGCACCTTTCTAGCCACCCCCCTAACTAGCTCTACTGTAGTTATCCAGCTATTTGGTAACTCTTCACTGCCACCCAGTGCCTGTCTTAACTCTTCCCTGAACTCCACCTCACGGTTACCATTTTTCAATTTCCACCATTTGATCCTTGGTGCTGCCCTTACACTCCTCCTCCTCATCTTGCTCACCAACGTCATCCTACAAACCACCATCCTATGCTGCCTAACTACACTTTCCCTGGTCACCACTTTACAGTCTCCAATCTCCTTCAAACTGGCCCTCCTACATAAGATATAATCCACCTGTGTGCATCTTCCTCCACTCTTGTATGTCACCCTATGCTCCTCTCTGTTGTTAAAATACGTATTCACCACAGCCATGTGCATCCTTTTCGCAAAATCCACTACCATCTGACCTTCTGCATTCCTTTGCATAACACCATACCTACCCATCACTTCCTCATCCCCTCTGTTCCCTTCACCAACATGTCCATTGAAATCTGCTCCAATCACCACTCTCTCACCCTTGGGTACAGTAATCACCGCTTCATCCAACTCACTCCAAAATTTTTCTTTCTCATCCATCGCACACCCAACTTGTGGAGCATATGCACTAACAACATTCATCATTACACCATCAATTTCCAGCTTCATAAACATCACTCTATCCAACACTCTTTTCACCTCCAAAACACTCTTAGCATACTGTTCCTTCAGGATAACTCCTACGCCATTTCTCCTCTCATCCACAGCATGATAAAACAATTTGAACCCACCTCTGATACACCTAGCCTTACTCCCCTTCCATCTGGTCTCTTGCACACACAATATACCAACCTTCCTTCTGTCCATCATATCGGCTAGCTCTCTCCCTATACCAGTCATACTGCCAACATTCAAAGTTCTGACCCTCACTACCACAGTCCTAGCCTTTCTCCTCTCTTCCAGCCTTCGGCCATGCCTTCCCCCTCTTCTCCTCCTTCAGCCAACAGTAGCGAAATTTCTGCCAGCACCCTGTTGGCTAACAGTACTGGTGGCGGTCGATGTTAACCCGGGCCTCGACCGATCTGGTATGTAAATATTTACTGCTATCCGCATGAATGATTTGGCCAAGTTTTATGCCGGATGCCCTTCCTGACGCAACCCTCCCCATTTATCCAGGCTTGGGACCGGCACAAAGAAATGCACTGGCTTGTGCATCTCCAGTGGCTGGGTTATTTTGGCATGTATTTATGCTTTGCTTAAAATAAATGTATTAGTGCTTAGGAATAGTAAGTAGTAAGTTTTCAGTAGGGCATTGTATTTATCCCAAACCGTGCACTTCTCAGCTCATTACAGCACCAGTTACAAGTCAGTAAATGCTATACTGCTTTAGGTAAACTGCTCTATAGTCACTCTGTAGCCTCAGCCTGGAATAAGTTACCACTCAATGTCAGATCTGTCACAAACCCCAACTCCTTTAAATCCACCTTGAGAGACAGCTTCCATACATCCTGGTCCTGTCATTGTAATGACCCAACATAATTACATTGCTGTCTCCCTCCTAGCTACCCACTTGGCTAGCCTTCCTCACTAACTTAGTGTCTCAAGTAAAGGTTATTCCTCTGCACGATTCACCTCTTCTCCCCTCTTTTGTCTTTCTTTCAGGCTACACTCTTTAAAACTTTTGCTATTTTGTTAAACAGAAATGTGTTGTAAACTTGTTACTCTCTTTATTGTACTTTTGGGTCTCACTTTTTTTTTCTCCTCATTGTTAATTTTCTGTATATTTTGTTTTGTAATTTGAACTACTTATATCTTTTGTATATTGATGCTGTTGTTTTAAATTGTACTTACTTTGATGCAGTTCTGGTGCTTTTCTCCTTGGGTCTCCACTGATAATGAGCTTCTGCTCAGACGGACTAACCCGGTTAACAAATGTCAAATAAATAAATAATAAATATTAATAGGAGGTGATTGGAACTTGATCTGTAGTGATAAGGATGTATGAGAGGGCCCAGAAGGGAAACTATGACTAGAGAAGAAAGATTTTTTTTAAGAAATCATGAAGGTATTTGGTATAGAAGATGTTTCTCAATTAAGAGGAGACCAAATAGAATTCTCATACTGTTCCTCAGAGTATAGTAATTTAACAATCCTGAATTGAAATTACATATCTCAGGAGTATGTTTATTTCATTAAAAGGTTTGAGACCCACCCAAAAACTGTGCCTGATAATGTCCCTGTAACAATTAGATTAAGGACACAGGGAAGCAAAATACAATAGAGGCGCTGGTGGCATTTCCCTACTTATTTATTGAAAAGAATAACTGGGTGACAGGCAAACTATGAGAGCTGTTAAAAAGACAGATGCTACTCTAGAACGGGTTTCTCATGGCTGGTATAAGACGAAATTGGTCTTTAAAATCATGGTATAAATAAAAGAGAAAGAGATATGGTAAAATGGTAGTAACAACTGTTTAGAAGGGCTGGCAAATGCCATACTGTTACAAAGAAAAAGGAGCAAATATCAGTTGCTAAGGGAAGAGTAAATGAGCAGTTGAGTAATATCTGTAAGCATTGAAGTATTACAGATAAGCAATTATATTTCCACAGTAGTCCCATAGCAGATAAAGTGTTAGCCCATAGACGTGCCAACAGAAAGTAGAAATAACTCTAGTTAAACTAAAAGACCCTAGTACTAGGAAAATAATTGGAGACTATGAGGAGATATTAGAAATAGTTTTGCTTTCTATATCAGGGGATCCAGGAAGTTAGGATAATGAGCAATTGGAGTTATTCGTGGAAGACTTAAATATGCCAACATTAGGGAGTGAGGATGCTAAACAATTGACAATGTAGATAAAAAGAAAAGAAATGAGAAGCGCTTTATAAAAATGTTATGTATAATCAACCAGTAGGAAAATCTTCAGGGATTGGTGGCATCACTGTAGAAATTTGGAAGTTGAAAGATAAAAAAATTATTAAAGGTTTGGAGGCTGTTGTTTAGTAACATATTGATGGGGGAGAAGTACCTGCATTTTGGAAAAAGGCAGTGATGACAGTATTACCGAAGGCAAGAAAGAGCCCAGCAGACTCTGCATCATATAGACTGTTTTCAATTTTGAACCATAGCTGTAAGGTGCATGTGAGCAGCCGCAGTGGTGCAGCGGTTAGCGTTGCCGCCTCACAGCAAGAGGTTCTCCGGTTCGATCCTCGGCTGGGGTGCCTTCTGTGCAGAGTCTGCATGTCCTCTCTGTGGTTGCATGGGTTTCCTCTGGGTGCTCCAGTTTCCTCCCACTTCCCAAAAACATGGTGTAGGTGGATTGGACAGTCTAAATTGGCCCTAGGTGTGAGTGTACCTTCTGTGGAAGGTTGGGCACTGGGCTAGCAACTCAACACCATAAAACTCCACTGCCAATCATGAGCGGACAGGTGATCCGCTGTGGTGACCCCTAACCGGGAAAAGTCGAAAGAAGAAGAAGCTGTAAGGTGCATGTCTATATTGGCTAAAGGAATGACAACAATTTTGCAAAACCTGATAGACATGGAACAGTGTGTGGGAGGCAGGCATTTCATAATATTAATAAAACAATGCTGATACAAAAGGAATCTGAGCACAAATGTACCTAAATGCAGAAAAAGCAATGACAGAGTCTGCTGGGTGTTGAGTGCAATGATAAAATTTGCATTTTGAGACCAAATAAGAGTTAATAAACTATATGCAGGCTCAGAGGCAAGAAAATGGTGGAAGGACTCTTTCTAACAGGTTAGGTTTGAGTAGAACAACAAGGCAGGGATGCACTCTTCCCTTTGATGTTTGCATTATGTTTAGCCTTTGGCTAGGAAAATAAGAGGTTCACAAAGTTCAGGCTTATGATTAGTATGGAATTCAGGAAATGTTAGCTTTCTTTTGTCTAAAGCCTTCAACTCAGTTTGTCACAGCAAATTTTTACTTCAGATGTCCTCATTAGGTCTTTCCACCCACCCTTTTAAGGTTCAAAAGCTACCTGTCCAATAGTTATCCGACAGTAAAATGGCACTCCACCCTCTCTCTATACCTGCCAGTCATCACTGGTGTATCACAAGGCTGTATCCTTGGTCAGCTCCTCTTTAACATTCTCACCTTCACTCTCCACACATCCACGCAACAGGCCTCTCTAATACAGCGCACACAGAAGACTCCTTAGGTTCATAGATTATTACTAGTCCAACTGACCATGTAAACTATTTTAAGCTTAGCCAATTACCCCATATGAGAAAAAAACCCTGCACCTTGTGTCTGCAAGGTAAACACCTTTACCATTATGCCAACCTCCCACCCATGCTCATTTGCATATCTGACAACATGGCACACTTCCAGAAAATTACGTTTAACCATACCTCCCAACCGTCCTGAATTACTCATTTTTACTGGGTTTTGGGCTCCAAATAATGGGGTGCCACGATTCCTGAGTGGCACCTCTACATTTCCGATGTTTTTCCCAGCTTTTTTTTTTTTTAATTTTTCTTTCGTTTTTTGAGCTGATGTCATCACGTGCACGATGACATCAGCCAATCGGAATTGAGCTCAAGGGCACGCATTTCCGGCTCACTGTTTGAATTGAATGGATCTGCAAGTGCGAGCGGGTAGGAAATGACAAGCTAGCTTTTAAGGTACTATTATTTTTGCTTGCTTGGGTATTTTTGTTATGCTCCTGAGTTAGCTTAAGGTATTTTTGCTTGTTAACAGCATGACAGATTGGAGTTTTGTTATTCTTCCGCTTGGCCCATGAACTGAGTTATTTCTGCTGCTTGGGAGACATTATGCCCATATTTTGAGTTATCTCAACACTGGTGTGTGCAACGTTATTCTGCTGCTTGCGTGTATTTTCTTGCAGAGCTGAACAACTGGTGTGTGTGTGTATGTGTGTGTGTGTGTGTGTGTGTGTGTGTGTGTGTGTGTGTGTGTGTGTCCATCCGTCCATCCCCAGGTGAATACACCTGGTGGCTAGAGGTACACAGGCTCAAACACTGTACCGTGGGTACAGGTAAAAAGAGCCTAAAGTCCCTAGCCACCACTTGAGACTTTATGCCTCATATTTTTGTTCTGTTCCTCATTAAATCTGTGGTTTTCTGGATTTTTGTGGCTAATCACTGAAGGATTGAATTCACTAAATAATGACAGGCATTTGAATTTCAGACTTTATATTCTTCAGAAAATAAATGGTAACACAAAACCTTTTATTCTAGCAATGTTCTATGTTTATAAGATCAGTATTTGAAATGTATCCCTATTTTGGAGCTATATTCTCCCATTATTGGCTTTGTCCAGGTTTTTTATGCTAGGATGTTGAGAGCTATGGTGAGAAGTGAGAACTGAATTCGGTAAATGATAGCCATTTACGTCTCAGTCTTCCTGTCTTTCATGAAACTGCTGATTTGGCATAGTGGTATGTTGCTCTGACTGTGGTGCACAGGGTCCTGGGTTCAAGACTTGGCAGTGAAATGCATGGTGGTAACACAACATTTTATTCTAGCAACTTTCCAAAATTATACAAGCAATATTTAACATGTTTCCCTGTTTTTTGGCCTTTTGCCCCCCCCCCCCCAAAAAAAAAAAAAAAAAAAGAAAACTGAAATTGAAAATAAGTGTGAGAAGCTGTGCAATATGCCTATGGCTTACACTACTGTTATTCTGTTTATGTATATGTATGTAATATATATATATATATATATATATATATATATATATATATATATATGTGTGTGTGTGTGTGTATGTAAGTAGACTTTTATGATGGAAATGTTCTGAATTTGGCAGTTTTGTCATTATTGGTTCATTCATTTTGTTTCATTTCGTACTGGAAAAATATTCAAACAATAAATTTAAAATACGCTGTAACAAGTGTGCTATATTATTATACAAGGAATATAATGTAATAAAGTCAGGAAGGTGTCTCAAAGAACGCATGTATGTTTCTTGTTTTGTTTGCAAGGGGCCTATGATTTGAAAAAAACAACTCAAAGGTAGTCTTTATCCACCATTGGCCAGATGCATTTTCTTTGGATGTGGTGTGGGTTTCAATGCTGTTTCAATGAATGTGAGTTCAAGGGCAAAGAAGTTTTAATGCTAAGTCTATTTTCATTGAGAGACAGTATTGCCATGTTTAGCAGATTTCTGTTAGTGTTTGTGTATTATGCTACAAAATGTAAAAATAAAATCCAAATAATCATTATAGAAGTAAAGCAGTATGCACACATTAGTGTTTATAGTAAATGGGGCAAAATAGCCAGGTAATGGGACATTGGAATGGCTGCAGGGGGACTCTGGTGCCATATTTTGGTTGTCTGTTCTTCAGTTTGCGTTTGAAAGTTGGTATCCCACAATTCCATTGGAGTGAGCATGGTTAAAGAATTATGTATGCAAATTTTATGTTAATCAGCGTACAGATTTGTACCTATTTTGCATGGGCCTTGTCCAGATTTTTGATGTTTCCAGCTTGAGAGGTATGCTTTTAACAGCTACTGAAACATGGCTTTGCATCTCCCAACTCATGTTTACCCCTAACCAAAAAAAAAAAAAAAAAAAAAACTTTTTCCCACAAAATCCCTCTCTCATAAAAAAATAAATTTAAAATCCTCTGTCTTGATGATACAACTATTGAAGCCACTTCTCATAGCAAATTATTAGGGATGATACTGGATGATAATGTTAAATTTTATCTGCATATACAAAATTGCTTAAGAAAATTCATCAAAAACTAGGATTACTTTACAGAGCCAAACATTTTCTCACCAATGCAACTAAAACTATACTTGCCACTACTTATCTCTTCACATTTATTTATGGCACTCCCATCCTTACTAACCTCCATGCATAAAAAAAATCTAAACTTGAACAATGCTATAATAAAGTTGCTAAATTTGCAGCAAATGCTCCTTTCAGAACCTACCACTGTGTAGCACTAAAAAGCCTAAAATGGTTAGGACTACCCCATCAACTAACATGTACACAGCTTCTTAATACTTATAAAATTATCCAGTATCCATCTGCTTTTCCGGCACTAAATACCATTCTACACAATTGTGTTTCCAGTTGGTTTTTATGATTCAGTGACCAATCTGTCCACAGACCTGTCAAATCTGCTGGACATTGTCTACACTAGTACCATGCTGCTAAGGCCTGGAACTCCTTACCTGCATCCATCAGGTCAGTACCCTCCCTCCCATCCGTGAAAACCATTCTGAAAGTCTTCCTTGCCAAAATCTGGCTCCGATCTTGCTCAACCAGGATAAACTATATCCTTAAATGTGAACAAATACCTATTCATACCTTATAGCACCTTACTCTTCCTTCTTCATTCTTTCCCTTCCTTCTCTCAAGTTCTCTCCTCTGGCTTTCTCTCAAAATATACTGTAAGCCTGCATTTCTCTCACTTCATATTGCAGTTCCTGTTTGTGTAATACTAAATTACTTTTTTACTTTCTCTGTAAACTGGCTAAATGTTCTCTAAATATTAGACCATTGTCCTATAATTTGTATCTGTTCCCAACCAGTGTTTTCATATTGTGTCTAATTTGGTGTAATTATTTAAACTGTAAATGGTTTTTCTATTATTTTTGAAAATTGTAAAATCATTGTTCTTAAAATATTTTGTAATACTTTAGAGCTTTTCTCTCCCGGGCCTCCGCTGAAAATGGCTCCTACCCAGTCAGACTTTCCCAGTAATCAAATGACAATAAATAAGTAATAAATAAATAAATACCTCAACAAATTAGGAGAGACAAGGTCTTACCCTCTGTGCCAATTAGCAATAATAGCTTGGGAATGGACTTCTCAGTATTCTCTGGCTCTTCAGGCGTTAGACATCCCATTGTAGCAGAGCATTGTGGTTGAGCAGATCCTGGGCAGATCTGCACAAGTGGAAGCTGAAGGCAGTGGTGTTTCAGGATCTAGTCCAGATGTGGTGAATGCCTCTAATGGATCTGTTCATCTCCTTCCAGTACAAACAACTGGAAAGAAATTTCTGTTCCCGACACCCTTGCAGCCCTGCTTTGGAGGACAAGACACATTGTCATTCTCTGGGACAGGAATGTTCCTGTTTGCATTTCCACCTGTTCCACTGATTCACAAGGTATTTTTGAAGTTAAAAGGGAAATGATAAACATCATTGTGGTGACCTCCTATGGCCCAGGCAATCTTGGTTCTCCCTGTTTATGGTATTGAAGGGTAATTACCACAGAATTCCTCACATGCTAAACTTGCTCACACAGTCTCAGGGGTGACTAGTGCATCCCAGTTTGTAAAAACTTCTATTGACAGCCTAGATGATTCTATCTTGACTCCATTTAAGCACTTGCTTTTTTGAGAATGTGTAGCAGGTGCTAGAAAATCTGCTATTAGAAAATCTTATGTTTCTAAGTGGATGAGGTTTTCTAAGTGGTGCCTAAATGGAAAGAAAAGGCCCATTGTGGTTATTATACCTGTCTGGTTTTGAAATATTGGTGTGAGCCACTTCAAGATGGCATACAGTATGTGTCAGTTAAGGTGCATTTAGTGGCCATCTCTGCTTGTCAGGTAGTGGATCCCTGCCTTTCTTTCTTTTTTTTTTTTTTTTTAGATAAAACAGTTCATGATAGGATTATTGCATATGAGACACCCTCACAGGCAAATTCCTCCTTCATGGAATCTCAGCTGTGTTCTTGAAAAATTTACCTTACCACCTTTCGAATGGCAGCTCATGCTGATCTTAAGTTCTTAACAGGAAAAACTGTTTTGCTCATTGTTTTGACATCTGCAAGGTGCATTTGTAAGGTGCAAGCTGTCAATGTGGGCCTACCTTAACTGATTTCCCACAAGGATAGGGTGTATTACGCAGTTATCCTATTTTCAGGCCCAAAGTGGTTTCAGTCTTCACTTTCTATCAGTCGTTTAATCACCCTGTGTTCTTTACAGAATTTAAGTATAAGGGATAGATATTACTACAGTGGATATAAGGTGTGCACCCCCCCCTGTTAAAATGACAAGTTTTTGTGATATAAAAATATGAGACCATAATAAATAATTTCAAAACTTTTCCCCCCTGTATGTGACCTAATTACAGCATTCAGTTTTCTTGGGTACACACTTGCCGTCAATTAAAGAGACTCTGATTAACCAAAATAAAGTTCAGCTATCCTAGTAGGATTTTCCTGACATTTACACAGTTGCCTGCTACAGCAAAGGCCATGGTTCGCAGAGAGCTTACAAAGCATCAAAGGGATCTCATTGTGGAAAGGTATCAGTCAGGAGAAGGGTACATAAAAATTTCCACAGCATTGGATATACCATGGAGCACAGTGAAGACAGTTATCAAAAAGTAGAGAAAATATGGGACAACAGTGACGTTACAAAGAACTGGATGTCCCTCCAAAATTGATGAAAAGACAAGACGAAAACTAGTCAGGGAGGCTGCCAAGAGACCTACAGGAACACTGAAGGAGCTGCAGAAATTTCTGGAAAGTACTGGTTGTGTACTACGTGTGACAACAATCTCCCGTATTCTCCATATGTCTGGACTATGGGGTAGGGTTGCAAGATGGAAGCCCTTTCTTACACAGAAAAATATCCAGCCCCGGCTAAAATTTACAAAACAGTACTTCAAGTCTCGCAAAAGCATGTGTGAAAATGTGTTATGGTCTGATGAGACCAAGGTTGAACTTTTTGGCCACAATTCCAAAAGGTACATTTGGCACAAAAACAGCACTTCACATTACCAAAAAAAAACACCATCCCCATGGTGAAGCATGGTGGTGGCAGTGTCATGCTTTGGGGTTGCTTTTCTTCATCTGGAACTAGGGCTTTAGTCAAGGTAGAGGGAATTATGAACAGTTCCAAATACCAGTCATTTTTGGCCCAAAACCTTTAGGCGTCTGCTAGAAAGCTGAAGATGAAGAGGAGTTTCAGCCTACAGCATGGCAATGACCCCAAGCATACATCCAAATCAACAAAAGAATGGCTTCACAGGAAGAAAATTAAAGTTTTGTAATGGCCCAGCCAGCGCCCAGACCTAAATCCAATAGAAAATCTGTGGGGTGACCTGAGGGCTGTGCCCAAGAGATGCCCTCGCAATCTGACAGATTTGGAGCGCTTTTGCAAGGAAGAGTGGGCAAATATTGCCAAGTCAAGATGTGGCATACTGATAGACTCTTTTCCAAGAAGACTGAATTCTGTAATTAAATCAAAAGTGCTTCAACAAAGTATTAGTTTAAGTGTGTGCACACTTATGCAACCAGCTTATTGTACGTTTTTCATTTTTTATATTTTTTCCGCTAACAGACTTGTTTGTTTTTCAATTGAATTGTACAGGTTATAGGTCACATTAAAGGTGGGAAAAGTTTTAAAATGATTTATTGTGATCTCATTTTTTGTATCACAAAAAACTGGCATATTAACAGGGGTGTGTACACTTTTTATATCCACTGTATATACCTTGGATGTGCATAGGCAGATCAGGCACTACCTTGACAGAGCAAATCCCTTTAGGAAGGCGTATTTCCTTTTCTGGGGCAAAAAAGGTCAGCCTGCCTCTAAGTAATTCATTGTACGTAGGTTGTACTCTGGTATTATTTTTTTGCTACACCCACCACGGTGAGGTGAATCCAGGCAAGGTGAAGGCAGTTGTCACCAGGCCCTTTTCCTCATCTGTGACATTTTGGAAAAAAAATTGAGTGTACAAGTATTCTAGAGGCAGTAGCCTGGTCCTCCGTTCTTCCTTTCATGAAGCACTACAAACTGGATTCTTTTCTAGATCCAGTGTAAGCATCATGAGGACTGTTCTCCAGATGTTTCTGGACCCTTATCCTTCTTCCTCCCAAATTGGGTAAGCTTTGGGAAATCTACCCATATACCTTTAAGGCTCTTTTTGTGGAACATAGTACAGTTGAGCAAGTTCTACATACCTGTAACAATAGATGTTTGTCAAACACACTTCCTTACTGGCAGTACCCCCACCACCGCCATCGCCTTTTATGTTGGATGTATATAGTTGGTTGTAAGAGGTGCTGTTGGGTTTTTTTCAGCAACCTTTTTTGATGTGCATGTGTGTGTGTGTGTGTGGGTGTGTGTGTGTGTATCTGGCATTTGGTTTGGAACAGTATGGGGCAATCGGTGTTTCCAATACTTGTACTTCATCTGCTGTTCCTGTTGGACCATAGAATACTGAAAGGGTCCTGTTTGTGAGTGTGAAGGGCTGCCCTGGTTCTGCTGTGTGATTGGTTCTTCACCCTCACAGACAGGCAATGGAAGGAGTTTTGAGATTTGACAAACTGCCAGGGGGAGGGTAGCAGGGTACTACTACCCATGTGCCAGTAAGCCAGTGTATTCTATGAACATCTGCTAGCACAGGTAAGTTGAACTTGTGCAACTGCACTTTATCTTTCCATGTTGAGATATTCATTTCAGCTTATAAAACATTATTTTTTTTCTAATATAGTAACCCCACATGGGTACCTGCTCCTGCACCAAATATAAAATGATAAAATGCTGCCCACTCTTGCAATACTAATACTTGATGAAAAGCTTTGTGCATTCATTAAGTGTTAATAATTTCTGACTAGCCATTTTGTCAATCTGCTGTCCTTATTTTATTCAGTTTATTTTTGTTTTTATTGACATCCAAGTAACGCCTCCAGGTGCATCTGCAGTTAACTCCTACTGATGCCTCCAGGCATCAAATATTGCTTGTTCATATTTGCATGAATAATTCCAAAACCATACTATGTACAAGGTTTTAAAATATTTCATCTTAAAGCTTACACAATGGCAAAATAAACTGTATTAATATTTGACCACTGTGTAGTGCAGGTAAATAGATATTAACTGTTGTTTTTATGATATTAATTTATATAGATATAATTTTCACATTCTACTAAATATCTCCAACCATGTAACACAGACAGAACTCCTTCATATGAAAGCTCTCAGCTAGATGAATAAAATATTGCTGACAGTACGTGTGTAACTTGAGTGGTTGCTGAGATATTATAAGTTGTTTACAAAATATTGCCAGTTACTGTGATTTATAAAATTCAGTTTAAGACCTAGAACCTGAAGAATGATATCATTATAAAATAGTTTGTGTTGAAGAGTTTGCCATTTACACTTCTTTCATAACCCCTATGGTTCCAGAGATATGAACATTTGTTTGAAATGTGAGGACATAATTTGATTCTGTCAAAAGGCTTAGGCTGTGCTCATTGGAAGTTACAGTGCAAACTTCCTGAGCTCCATTGGAATGAATGAGTTAAAGACATTACTAAATTTGTAGGAAATGCCTGCAGCACCAACCTCCCATCATCACTGTGCACCACATGATGACATGGATCCATGCAGCATTCCTCTGGCTTTCTGGAATTGCCGTAGTTTAAAGGAAAAGTGAAAAAAGTAATGCATTTACTTTTTTAATGGCATTTACAAATTCAAAAAGCAGCATCAAAACTCAGTGAAGGAGGCCACACTTCTCGACATTCTTCTGGTAAGTAGAATTCATTGCACATGATCTTAAGGGGAAGTTAATGGCAGCAGTAGTGAGAAGCAAGAAAACGGTGACAGTGCAGGTCATAAAATTAAGTACTAAATGTGGTGGTAGAAGGGTTGAAACTGAGTGAGAAGGCTGAAGAGTGGTTTTAGGTATATGGTAGGTTTACAGCAGAAAGGAGAAAAGAAAGAGTAGAAATTGTTAGGTTAGTAAATTATGGAAAGGATAGAACACTACAGAGAACAAGAACTGACTTGGGAAAGGCAGCCACAGGAGGAAAATGAGTGTACAGATCAGAAACACTGAAGCTTGTAAGGCAGAAAAGGAATTAATCAAAATTAGGAAGGCCGAGTCACAGAAGTCTTGTGGGATATACCATAAAATGCTAACAATTCTGGCCTTATTACTGGTGGTTCTTCCGATCGTATTTCTTAATAAGCCTATGATCATGCTGAGAAGTCACAGAAGATTGATTTAGGCTTCAGTGGTGCCAATAAAAGAGGTGGCAAGAATGATCCATTAAATGTTAGGCCAGTCAGTATGACCCAAGTGCTAGGGAAAGTGGAGGAAAACTGATGCGAGTGATGCAATTGGCATACCTGGAGAAGATGTTAATAACCTTAGATTCATACACAAAAGGTTGTGCCAGTCAAACATGATCCATTTCTTTGAGTTATATTGGAGCTTGATAAGTAAACATCAACATTAAAGACAGCATCAGGTTTGGTCCACAGCAGTTTGATTTTGTAAAAGGAAGACCCTGTCCAGTGAACCTGGTTAACATTTTTGAGAAGGTAATACAAGCTGATCTGGCCAAGGCATTTGACACTACTCCCCATGCCAGCATAATTAGTAAACTAAGTGTGCTACAAATAGATCCTTATGTGGTAAGATGGATAGCAAATTGGAGAAAAGAACCCAAACAGTGCAGGTGGCAGTAGCAGCATCCATGAACATGAAGGTGAACAGTGGTGTCCCACAGGGCTCAGTGCTGGGACTGTTTTTGTTCAGTATTTACGTCTGTGACCTATAGACTAAAAAACAAGACTTATGGTTAACCAGGTTTGTAGATTAATGCAAACTGGGAGTCATTGCCAAAGCGTTCTCTGACACAGAAGATATGCATTAGGAACTTACACTTATAAATACCCTGTGTATTGAAAAAGGGATTCTAGTAAATGCCAAAAAATCCCTCTAATATACTGCACTGACAGTACCCCATTTCAGAATGAAAATGTAATTAGAGACCTGGGAATGTGGGTTTATAATTTCTTCTGCTTTAATCACCATGTAGCAGCAGCTGTTAGGAAGTCCTACTTGGCACAGCTAATCACCAGGAGAATATTATCCAGATCTAAAGATGATGTTGTTCCCTTTTATTTAGCGCTGCTCAGGCCAGTTATACAATACAGTAACCCCCTTTCCGATGTACTGCACCAGACATAAACAGTTGGAAAGACCCCAGAGATTCTTAAAAAAGAGGGTCTTAGGCTTAAAATCCCATAGCTAACAGAAAAGACTAGAAGCACTGTCTCTCTTTTCTCTGTCATATAGGCTGCTCAGAGGAGACCTATATCTTGCCTTCCAAGCAGTCAGAGACCAAGCAATCCAGGATCTCTTGTAGCTTCACAAATCAAACAGTCCCTCAGATACCAGAACAAGACACCTAAACCTGCATTATCAAATAAAAAAACAAGGTGGAGAGACTCGTTTGTTACTCAGCATCTTTCTCTCCTCTGGGGTAAACTCTCCTTGCAGTTAAAGCAGTGTGATTTCAAATGGGACCTGACTAATTGGATGGGTACTGGGAAAAGCCGAAAAGACAAACATTTATAAATTCATTGCAGCCATGACTGACGTAGCCCTTCTTGAGACAGGAGGTACAGTTTGGGGTTGGAACTCCAAGGTATAATGGCCACGAGACTCCATAACCTTGCGCTTTCCATGATTCTTGTGAAACCATGTTGAGGTGATGTAGCTTGACGTCACAAAGGCTTTTGAGGGTTCCTATTACTTGAACGAATGTTTAGGTTAGCGAATACCTAAATGTTGACCTGGTAATAGCAAAAGCAAAAAACCGCAAACGGCCGATTTAACCCAGGGAAAGAATTCCCTCTGTCATTATGCAGATTTTTCTCCTTTCTCCACTGTAGAGCAATATCAGATTTGGTATATTTAGTTAGGGGGTGTGGGGGGCACAGCCCCCTACTTTATTTTGGTTTAATTTTTTTTTTTTGTGGCTGAGGGAATACATTCCCTACATTAAATCAGCCATTCGCTATTTTAATGTTTTGATATTAGGTTGACCCAGCCGCGGTGGTGCTGAGGTTAGCATTGTCGCCTCACAGCAAGAGGTTCTCCTGTTCGATTCTCGGCTAGAGCACCTTCTGTGTGGAGTCTGCTTGTCCTCCCCATGGTCAAGTGACGCTAAAGACATGCAGGTAGGTGTGAGCATGAATGGGCGTGCCTTGTTTGAAGGTTGGGCATCGGGCTGGCAGCTCGGCACTGTGAAAATCCACTGCCAATCATGAGCGGACTGGAGTTCGGCTGTGGCGACCCCTAACTGGGAAAAGCCAAAAGAAGACCATATTACCAGGTCGACGTTTAGGTATTCGCTAACCTAAACTTTTGATAGGGTAATATAGACATGGCTTTTGATTCAGTATCACACAGTAGGGTAATAAGTAAGCATCAGTGTTTGGGAATGGATAGAAAATGAGGTCAGTGGGTGAAAGCATGGCTTGAGGTGGAGGATGCTGTGAGCAGTAGTGACAGGCACTCTTTTTGGAGATCAGGAGTGACCACTGGTGTGCTCCAGGAGCCATTGGGGCTGATGCATATAATTTGTTTTTTTGTTTCAGACATCACAATGGAAAATGAAAATTGTGCTTCTCCTTGTGCAGATGACAGCAATATAGAGGTCATAGTTAGGGAAGAAGAGAAGAGTCTGGCAAGGGCTTTGAAAATATTGGTGGACTAGGAAAAGTGGCATCTAATGTTTAAAAAAATAGAGTAGATAGTATTTAAGAAATAACTCATCTAGATACCAGCCAGGAAAGATGCATGGAGGTGGTTGTGATGTCCCTTTCTCTGGACCAGTAATCAAGGAGCCTGAATCCTCACCACTGACACCGGTGAAGGACGTTCACATAGAACAAAGATAGATACATACAGTACTTGCAGATGCAGCTGTCTGCACAAGCACAATTTTCCTTAAGAGCACACAGGGAACACACTAAGTCTGGGGTCCAGGTTTCCCTACCTCTCTCTCACTCTCTCTGTCTCTCCATGCTGCTAATAAGACTGCCCACTGGCACAGCTATAGAGCTGAGTCCTCAGCCAAGTGTCCCAGGCCAAGTCCTCTACCACCCTCTCTGTGAAACCAGTGCTGTGTCCTAGGTCCAGGTACCTGACACACACACACACACACACACACACACACACACACACACACACACCCCTACACCTAGGAATGGCTGGCACTGATTTTCTGCTGTGCTTCTCTCTGCCCAGACTGTAAGGTAGGTACTGCCATCAGGACACTCCAAAGCCAGCTACTCTAAGGCTCTTACAAGGGTACCCAATTATACTGAGGGAAATTAATAGTAATACGACTGGTAGTGATTGACCAATGCAGCAAGACTTTCAGGAGTGGCCACAGTACCACTAAATAAATGCAAGTACTCTCAAAGGTTAAAACATTCTCTAAAAGACCAGCCACAATGAAATGTTTAAATATTTGAAAATGAAAATACTAAATATATATTTTAATAAACACCAGAGTTTCAGTCACAGGAAATATTAAAAATAACACAGATACAGAAAAACAATACTTAACTAATTACACTATATTTTCCTGGCTGATCTAAAGAAATACTATTCCCTAGTTCACTTACTAGAACAAGGCAAGATGATGTAGGTGAGGGGTCCTTCTTGTCAGGCTTCAAAAACAGACTGCACTGAGACTTCTGTCTCATCCAATATTAAAACATAATTTCAGTGCTGTATTATAGAATGACATTATATACATATGGTCATCTGACTTCTGGTTCCCATATTAACCCCATTTACTAGAAATTGAACCAGAATCTTGCACATATGTGTTACCATACGCACAGCTAGAGCTTTGCTAAGATGTGTAATAGCATAAAACCATTTCAACACTTTCACCCTTCCAGGATGGCAATTAGTTCACTGCTAAGGGCAATACAGCAGGATTCCTAGTCCTTGTTTTCACAGACATTTTGTCTCTGGCTGCAGTCAGAATTGTAATATACAATCTTTTTGGCCTAAACCAGGAAATTTAATTTCAAACTGTTTTTTAAAGTTAGCTGGACGAGATTAATCTCTTCGCTTCCAGTATCCTCTGTTACATTATTAATTTTAGCAGTTACGTATTTCTTTTTCTGTCCAGCAGGACCCACTGTTGGTACATTTTTTAACTCGAGCAACTTTACAAGTACAGTTTCAACACAAGCACCTGTATAAATCAGTTTGATAAATTACATATAATTCTTTACAAAACTCCAGCTAGCTATGCTGGCATAAGTTACACATCCACTGCACTACTTCTCATGGCGTAGCTGGCAATACCTCACATTGTCACAGTGGCAATAATGTTTTCAGTCAGACTGGGTGCAGACTGAATAAGTGACAGCTGAAGCAAGTGGAAATTCTCAAAGAAGTGGACTTCACAGAGAGGTTATCTTCCTGCTTCTTAGGACCACTGCATGTGGTTCTTGAAACCATGTAGGAATAAGAACACGATATTCTTTGAGAGTGTTCAGAGGAAGGCAGAAAGGCTGAAAAAGAGAATGGAAGGAGGAAGTTATGTAGAGGTAAAAGAGTTCAAATTGCACTCTGTACAGGATAAGAGGAAAGGAGTGATATTGTTTGGCAATATAGGATTGTAAAAGAAGGTAATGAGAGGTATGAATTCAGTAGGAAAGGGTTAAGAATAGGAAGAGGCACCAGCAACAAACACAGAGTTTATTTCAGCCTTGACCTAGGGGAAATGTTGGTTCACAGAAAATGTGCTACATGCACAGAACGGATTGATGGCACGTGTTTAGGAACAGGACAGCAGACCCACTTAAAGTGGTATGAAATGTTTGGAAGAGGGGGTTATAGCAAATAGGAAGAGTAGCTGCTGGTTTATTAGCTGCATACATTGGGTATCTTAGATGGACAAAAGTTTTCCTCTGCTTGCCACAGTGATGTGATTGATGCAAAGGATAGTTTTGAAGTTCAACTTTTTGTGATGAGGCATCGGTTTTACTAGTGAAGTGATGCTGTTTGGATTGACAGACTAGCTATCAACTTCTTTTCTCAAGGATCTGGGACAAAGCTAAAACATAATGAGGGACAATGTCCCAAAATCTTGGACAGTTTTTAAATGTTTTCCTAATTCACTTAAAAGTTAATGGAACAAAATGTTTTGCGTCATCATGCAATTTCTGTACAATAAGAACTACGAAACTTTAATGTCTGGTATTATTGACTGACTATAATTCTCAGTGATGTAGAAAATCAAATATTTTGCAAGGTACAGAGCAAAACTATGAGGCAAGATTAGGAACTTTTGAGAGCTATCAGACTCATGTTGCAGACATGTAACAGTCCACCAGGATGTGTAATTCTCTTGGTTTATTTTAAAATGCCTGATATTTCTATTCTTGTTCTGTGTACAGTTAAATAACAGCAATGACTACTTTGCTTAAAACAAATGATTTCCTATTGCATTTTTATTTCAGGTAATTCAGTGAATTCTGCTTTCACTTTTTTATATGATGTAGTTGTTTCTAACAGGATTATTTTTATGTTCTTTTCAAGGCTTATGATGGATTTGCAAGTCTTGGAATATCTCGCTTATTGGAGCCTTCAGATATGGTTCTGCTTGCCATCCCTGATAAGTTAACTGTTATGACCTATCTTTATCAGATAAGAGCACATTTCAGTGGCGAGGAGCTGAATGTGGTGCAGATTGAAGAAAATAGCAGTAAAAGCACATATAAAGTTGGTGACTTTGAAACAGACACTAACAGTTGTGTTGGACCGGACACTTTTTATGCAGAGCTTGGTGATGTAAATAGGGAGCCTGAAATGGAACATCAAAGCTGTGTACCAACAGACTCTATTTCTCAGGGTGACTCTACGTTTGCAAATGACAGCAACACACGTGAGTTAGGGCACTGGACCCCTGATGATAGCCGAAGTCTAAACACAGTACCTCCTTCCTTTCATAGGACTAGCAGTATCATTGATCAGCAGAAATCACATGAGAGCACTATCAAAACTGCTACATCTGTAAATATAGCAAAAAGTGACAGTTCAGACAGAGCACAAACACAGCCTTTGCCAGATAAAAAGAAACTGTTGAAAGTAGACCCTGTTAACTTAAGTAGCTTGTATGTTAGTGATCAGAAGAAGGCCATGCCACCAAAACTCTTACAGAAGGAAACTGATGAAGAAGAGCACAAGAGTTTAGACAGTCCTAGTAGAGACATGGATCAAGAGATGCATAAACAACCAGCTGCCACAGAGAATCAAAGTCAAGAACTTAACGCCTCAGTCAGAAAATCTGGATTCTCTCCTACACATAAACTTGGTTTTTCTTATAATGGAGATGCAGATCTTATCAAGAAAAAACGTGCCTCTTTAAGACACACAGAGGTTGATGGCTCCTCTGAATCTGGTGTAGCCAACCATATGGAGCAACCTGCAAAACCCACCCAGGTAAATATTCTGAAAATATCTGCTTTTGAACCCCTTGTCATTCATTTTATTCATGTGTCCTGTTGTTTTTATTTTATTGTATAAAATATATGTTATAAGGAGAGCCACCTAGTAATTTTAATTTGTACTATGTGAAGATCTAATACTTTCTGAAGTTTCATGTTTTGACTTAATCCTCCCAGTCTGTATGCTTCCTCCACTCTTTAGATTTTGAATAGTGTTTGTATAGGTTGCACTCAGGTATTGTACTTCACTTGTACTTATTTACAGTGCAGCTAATCTGTAGCAGTTGTGAATCATTGCTTGCATCACTGAATTAAGTATTAAAAAAAACTGAACTGGGAAATGCTATTGTTAATTTCCTGCAGTGTGTTAAGACTGCTCATCTGGAGCAGTGTTCCTTTTGGGGAAGTGATGTCTCCCTTGTGCCTGTGATGTCATTTTGTTACCTGGCACTTGTTTGGGTTAAAATAAGGTGTTGCACAGTATTGAGCACTTAATTTTGGCAGAGTTGAACGGCATGATTTGGCAGCTGTTTTGCTTTGAAAAATAATTCACTGTGTATTTATGCCCATTTTGGTTTTGGCACATCTCTGTATTGTGATGGTCAGTATTTTGTGCTGTAAGATATGTTTCCCTTCTTCTCCTTCCACTTCTCCTAGCTTGCATGATACTAGCTTAGTTAATTACCTCGCTACATGGAAACTCAGACTGCTCTCTAATGGCAGGAGCAACACAGACAAACTCCCAGAAAAAAAATGGTGCTATTCAGATGTTTAGAATACTGAACACAATGCAAATGTGTACTTGTAATATGCACAGCATATCTTCTATTGTATGTCACGTGGATCCTTGATAAAATGTATTGTAATTGTGTTGTAGCACAACCATTGCTCCTCAGCATTTTGAAATCTTTTTTAGCATTCTGAATTCCCTCTTTTCTGTGATTCAGGCTGCTAGTCCTCATTGCTTTTGCGATTGCTAGAGTCTGTACAGCAGTTTCT
This sequence comes from Protopterus annectens, assembly GCF_019279795.1. Taxonomy (NCBI): domain Eukaryota; kingdom Metazoa; phylum Chordata; order Ceratodontiformes; family Protopteridae; genus Protopterus; species Protopterus annectens. Next base: position 202,216,052 of record NC_056727.1, read on the forward strand.
TTTTTCCTTATTTTAAATGATGTTTCTCCACTTAACCTAAAGGTACACATGTAAACACACCCTCCCTTTGTTATGTAATATTGGTCCCTGAATGTTAACAGATACATGTAGTACAAGGTTGGAAGGGGCTGGGGTTGCAGGTGAAAAGCTGATAAAGTGACTCATTTTTAACATCTATTCTGCTTAATGTTAAAATGCCATGTGGCACGGAATCTTGCAAGCACTTTATCAGTCAGGAAAAAAAAAAGATTAAAAATACAAACATTTTTCAGAACTAGTGTGAGAACCATGTCTAATAAAAGGCAGCCCATCTGGAAAATTGCAACTATAAAAGTATACCAGTTTGGCCTTTGTAATCAACAGTATCAGTCCAGTTTGTGCAGTTGTGAGTGAGTGAGTGTCCTCTGAATGTTGAATGCAGTAAAATTATTTTCATATTATTAGGATCATGTCATATGAATTTCCTAATGTATTATATTACAGTACATTTACATAAATACCAACAGTTGTTCCCCCTGTTAGGTGGTAGTGACGGCCTGGCTAAGAAGATGGTTTTATTTCAGGATGGCACCTTGTGGTATGTGCCATCAATGTTGCCACATTTTGTCAGCGTCCAGTATTAAAATACAAGACAAAGTGATACATATCAGGGGAAGATATAGTTGTTCTTCCTCGGCAGTAGTGTACATCACAGTGTGTTCTGATTGCACTGCGTTCTACATAGGCAAAACCCAGTGTAAGTTGGCACAAAGGATCTATGGACATTTTTATGAGATAGGCCATCAAAATGAAACCAATGCCTTATATAGGCATATTAAAATATTCCCTCAACATTCTTTCAGGTTTGCAGATTTACAGCAGGTTAAGTGCAACACTCTGAGGGGGGGAGGGGGGGTGTCCATGGAAGTTATATTTAGAGGAAAAGGAAAGTCTGGTGGCAGATATATTTAAATGCTAATTCTCCAACAGGCTAAAATGAAACAATTTCCATATCCAGTTTATTAAAACTAAAGGTATACGATAGATAATGTAATTAATAAAAAATCCCAATTCTTCAATATATGGGATTTTTATGCATTTATGCTTTTTTGTATTTTTGTAAATTTATATTCTGTGTATTCTTTTTAGTAGTGTCTGACTTTTAGATAATTGTGTTCGATTTTTATTGGTTGCAGGACTTGATTGATTGGTGACATAACTATATAGAAGAAAGATTCATGTGTTTTAATGGTGTCTGAAGAAGTTTGGTGATATACACCAGACGAAAGTGCTTACTAGAATAAATTGGATTTTTCCTCCTGGTTTCCTTTGCCTGCTGTTTTTGTTTTTACTGGTTGCACGTTTTTCCTTTGGGTTTTCCTAGTTTATTTCAGATCCTGTAATAGTACTTTTCTATTAGTATCTACTTCTGAGCACAAACGTGAACAGCATGAGTTTAACGTTTAATAAGTAATGAATAGAGAACATTTATTTTCTACATAAACGTGGGAGTAGTGCTAGTGTTTATTATAACATAAAAAGTCAAGCATACATTAATTGCTTACTAGTACAGTGCCTTTAATTTTATTACCTGCTCAGCACCCATTCACACATTTGTAATTTTTGTTATGCTTTCAGAGCTTATAAGTGCATGCTTAAAAAACAGGAGAGGGTTTACCCAGGTATTGCAATGGGGAGCCTCCTTGGTGCGATACTGAATGGATTTTCATTTGCTGTCTTTTCTCTAAAGCTTTTTTTTCTGCCATGTGTGTATTCATTCACTGGCAAATGTAACATCATGAGCCATATTTAAAGAGATCTTTGGGCCCATGAAAGCAAGTCATTAACGTGTTCAGGTGGCCTCCAGATCACAAGCCAAGACCCCATTCTGACAGTGTCTCTTTTGTATGGAAAAGGAGCAGAGCATGGAGTACTTGTCACAATTGCTCAGTTCAGCTACCCGATGATGCAAGTGGGAGGAAGCTTCTGGTGTACGTCTACTCAGAGAATGGCAACAGCTGAGAATAGGTGACTGAGACTGGTAGAAAGCCTTCCACTGAGTAGATATAAATTCCCAAATGAAAAGAAGTCCCCATTTGTAAAAAGAGGTATTCCAAGCCATCATAATCACTCATCAGGGAGGTGACTTTGACCTGCCCATATAACTCACTGATTTTATTCTCATTTTTTTCCCACCTCCAAGATACACATCTCTTTTATTTCTGTCCATACTGGATTATGCTGATCCAGCACCAAATGATCAAACAGATCCTCAAAGAGGTTCTGCAACTCCAGCTCCTTTTAAGACCACCCTTGCTTTCCTAGTATTTTTTTTTTCAAAAATCTGTTTATCTTTGTTTGTTTGTTTATACATAAAGCAACACAATTGTCAGCAAATGAAGTAGTACATTTGAGTTATATTACATTATACATACAAAACTATATACAATAAAACTAATAAAGTATATACAACCATGATAAATGCCCATTCCAATAAGCAAGATGAAAATGCATTATCTAATTTAGTCAGTTTAAACAATAACAATGGGATTTTGAATGCCCAATAATTGTATAAATGAAAAGAAAATGGAGGGGATTGCATTAAGTATAACTAAGTCAAAAGTCCGTCTCGAGGATCAAGATAAAACATACTATATTATTATTGCAGAATATGGTCAAAAAGGTATATTCCAGTAATCGATAAAATGTGGATATCATTTTTGGCTATGCATTAACTACTTGTGGGGCATTCGATAGCCATTTGTTTAAATTCTGTCTATGAAAGTATAGATTTGTTTTCCCAATTCCGAGTGATATACAATTTGATTAATGCAGAGTGACTAAGGTACACGTTTGTAATTTTGATACCACAGGAGGGGGGATCACAGGAGGGGGGATATGTAAAATTGCAAATTTCCAGGAAAGGGTAGATTTCTTAACCCATTTTTTGGAGTTTAAATTTTAATGAGCACCAAAGCTTGCAGGAGCATTTGCAATTCCAAAATATGTGAAATAAATCAGCCTTCTGATTGTCACAGTATGAACAGAATGGTAAAGTTATAGAGTAGAATTTGTTTAATAGAGCCAGGGAAAGATATGCATGGTTTAATATTATGCATTGTGTATAGCCAAGTTTTTTAAATGGGATAGATTTTGAGGTTATTTGGATAGATCGGGTTATATGGTTACTTGTGATGATCCAGGTCAGTCCAGTAACTGGAGAAGAGTACATCGTCTTGGAATCTAATTGAAGTTATATGTTTGTACGAATTTGAAATAATTTTTTTCTGCATAGTGTTTTACATAAGTTTGTTAGTCATGTAGTTTCGGATCATGCACAATTTTAATAGACATATCTGTAAGTTGTCTGAAAATAATAACAGGTTTTGGGAAGGTCCATCGCCAGTTTCATTTCAGTGATAGATTTTTTTGAAAAGATAGATATCTAATAGGCTTTTCACTGTAAGGACTGGGAAAGTGTTTAGGTTGAGCATTTTGTTGTTTAGTTTAAGACTGGGATTTAGATGCAGTGGCTTTAAAATATTAAAAGCACTAGACAAATATAGACTTTTAAAAATATTTTCTAGATTAGTTACCTTATTCTTTAAAGATGCGTGTAACTTGAAATTCTTCAAGTTTTCTTTAAGGTACGGAAGAGCTTTGGGATTAAAAGTGAGAGATTTTACAGAGTTGTAGAATAATTCTGTCCAGGTCGCAACCCAAGTCTTCCTATTTGGGTTATAATCAGAGATTGCCAGTAACCTGCTAAAGTTAATTATGTCATAATATAGTTTAAAGTAAGGGAGGCCAATCCCTTCTTTATTCTTAGGATATACCAGATTTTTATAGGCAATTCTGATTGATTTGAGAGACCATATAATCTAGAAAGAGACGAGTGAAGCATTTTAAAACATTTGTTACACACCAAAAAATTAGAGGAGTTAAATACATATAATATTCTTGGTAGGATGTTCATCTTAATAATGGCCACTTTTGCCAAAAAAGTTAGTCTTGCTGAAGAGTTGTCCAGAGTTTTGTAATATTACTTTGACAAAATAATTTTGAGTCTTGTTGAATGGATATTCCCAGATATTTTACTAAGTGATTTACTTTGATTTCCGTAGGTAAGGGGGTAGATGGATAATTGGAAAAATGGATTAATTGAAAACATTAAAGATTTCTCCAGATTTAATTTATAGTTTGAGAATTTTGAAAAGTCATCTATGGAATTCAAAACTTTTTATCATATGAGAATTAAGTTATGAAAAATATAAGTTTGGATCATCCACATAAGCAGATAAAGTGATCCTGATATTGTAGATGGTGGGTGTATGGTGAAAGGTTTTCTGTGCAATAAGTAAGAATAATGGTTCAAAATATAGATTAAAAAGGTATGGGGACATTGGACAACCGTGTCTAGTTCCTTTCTTAATATCAGTTCGGGAAGAAATAGTTTTGTTAATCTGTAAAACTGTGTGAGTTTTAGAATAAAGTACTCTGATGTAGTTAATAAAATCACTAGGTATACCAAACCAGGGTAGGACTGAGAGTAGGAAGTTTGTCTAGTCTGTCAAAGGCTTTGGATGCGTCAATTGCAAGGACAATTATCAGGGTACGATTTTGATTGGATGGAGTTATCTTAGTGTCCATAGTAAGTGTATTATCACATGTTTGTCTATACTGTATGAATCCAGATTGATTAGATGATACAGTGTAGAGGATAATAGATTTAAGTTTGTTTGCCATGACTGCAGCAAAAATTTTCATATCCAGGTTAATCAAGGAAATAGCTATATAGTTCCATGGATTTTTGGGGTCTGTGTTTTCTTTAAGACTGAAAATTGTTTTAGAAGCATTCAAGTGTATGTCAATAATATTATTATCTTTAATGTAATTGAATAGAAGTAAGAGAATTTTTGAAATTTTCTGATTAAAAGTTTTATAAAATTCCACAGTGAACCCATCAGGTCCTGGGACATTGTTAGATTTAAGAGTATTTATTTCCATAATTATTTCTTTTTTTGTAAGTGGAGATGACAGAGAATCTTGTTGGGAACAGTTAAGTTTCGGGAAGTTCAATTGTGTCAGAAATTTATCCGGGTCTTGTTCCTGTGGTGGGGATTTTTGGGCACTAAGGGATTGTGAGTATAGATTTTCAGATAAGTGGACTATATCTTGATTAGAATAGTAGGTGTTATCTTGGTATATTATAGGTTCATAGGTTGGTACTGGGCTATCTGCCCGAAGGCGTATATTAGCCCAGCCACGTTGTGCGGTATTCACCGCCCCTTTAGTAGTTCCCTAGACCCATGTACTAGCAGCTAGTACCCTTGGCCCCTATCTAGTAGTGCTGTTGGTGTGATCCCCAGTGTGAACTTTCTGTTACCCATCCACTCATCAAGGTTCCTCTTGAAGAGTGATAGTGAGAGGCTCTGTCTTATGTAGATCGGGACCCTGTTCCATAGTAAGGGAAGTCTCTGCGAAGGGAATCTATCCCTCCAGCATGTTCTATTCATTGTTGTGTTGAGGTTTATCTCCCTAGAGCGTGTAGCTCGAGTAGATTTGGTTTTGCTAAGATGGAGCATGTCCAACAATTCTGGGTTGGACATGGCTCTGTACGTTAGACAGAGATCGCCTCTGAGAAAGCGGTATGCAACAGAGAGCAGTCTTAGCTTTTTCAATCATGCTGCATAGGGCAACTGTTTGAGGCCAGTAATCCTCTTGGTTAGGTACCTTTGTGGCCTTTCCAGCTGCTGGAGATGTCTAGCCAGGTACATTCCAATTGGTGCATTGTACTCAATTATGGGTCTGATGAGGGAAGAGTAGAGGGGCACCATTACATCCTTAGATCTTGATGTGAACCCTTTCGTGATCAGATGGGTCACATAGTAGGATTTTCTAACCACTTTGGCAACATGGTTATCAAAGGAAAGCTGACTATCTACTTGGGTCCCTAGATCCCTTATTTCTTCTTCAGATTTCAGGGGATTACCTCCTATGTTGTAGTTTGCGGGTACTCTGTTTTTTCCAAAGGGGATTACTACGCATTTTTTTGCATTTAGCTTGAGACCATGGCTTTGACACCATGCATCAGTCTCATTTAGGCCCTTCTGGAGGATCTCCATGTTGGCCGGAGACTCTATTATAGCACCCAGTTTGCAGTCGTCCGCAAACTTAGTCAGCCTCAGCCCTTCTATGCTTGCCTGTACTTCTGAGAAGTATATGCCAAATAGGAGGGGCCCCCAGGACAGAGCCCTGAGGCACAACACTCGTTACTGGTCTGGATTTGGACATAGATCCCGCTACTCTTACTTTATGGAATCTGTCTGAGAGCCAGTTTGCAATCCATCTTGTGACATTAGGGTTTATGCCCAGGCTGGTGAGCTTATCAATAATACCTCAATGGGGAATGGTGTCAAATGCTTTAGCAAGGTCAAGGTAAGCTGTGTGTACCTCCTTTCCCTTATCTATAGCCTGAGTAACTGTCTCAAAGAAATACACCAGGTTCAGGAGGCATGGTCTGCCCTTGACAAAGCCGAACTGTGTGGGGTCCAGCGACTGGAGGTTCCCAATCTCTCCATTTATGAGTTCCATAATGATTCGCTCCATAGCCTTACAGATCAGACTGGTCAGACTTATTGGTCGGTAGTTCCCAGGGTCAGTTATAGCCCCACCCTTGTGTAGTGGGACCACCATTGCCATGCGCCATTCTATGGGCACATATCCTGTGGAGAGGCTGAGACTGAACAGGGTATTAAGATGTGGGGTTAATTCCTTTTGGAGCTCGCGTATGACACAGCCTGGGACACCATCTGGTCCCATGGAGGCAGTGTTTATAGCTTTAGATAGAGCCTTGTTAACCAATGTATCAGTAATAATTGGACTTACACAATCCCCTAGAATGGTAATAGGCCCTCTAGGTGGTGGTGGGGGGGGGGGGATTTGCACTGAACCTGTCAGCCAAGATGTTGGCAATGTCAGAAGGGTCAGTGTATTTTGTTCCATTTTGTACTAACTCAGAACAGACCTGAGCGTTGCCATTTAGGTTTTTGACATAGCCATAGAAGGCCTTATGGTTATCCTTGGCATCCTTGGCAACTTTCTTTTCAAAATTAGCTTTAGTTGACTTGATGAGGGCCCTCAATTTCTTACTAATGCTGATCAGGGATGATTTTTCTACTTGAGATTTGGCCTTTTTTTGTATAAGTCTCCTCCTTTTATTGTAAAGTTTGCTTATGGCCGGGGTTCACCAGACTCGTTTCTTCTTGCTTGAGGAAGGAGTCTTGGTTTTATTTGGGATAGCATGGTCCATGCAATCCTGAAGATGCATATAGAGTGCCTTGGTGTAGGATTCCGCATCCTGGATATCATTATCTCAGATATAATAGGAGATCATTTCCTCTGATTTATCAGCCTCGCCAAAAAATTTTGATGGCATTTGTGACCACTCAGAGTAATTCACAAGAGCTTTTATTTTGTTGAAAGGATAAATGATTCAGATATAATAGATAAAGTTCTTTCTTGAAGGTTGGCAAGTTTTTTTGCAGAATCTTGATTATATCTTCTTTGTAGTTCTGTCTCTAAATTAGTATTTTTTTCTGATAGTGGATTCTTTGGCAATATATTGTTTCTTATTATAGGAAGCCTTGTTGATGAGAACCCCTCTAATTAGGGATTTTGCTATTTCTTGCATTACGTCATCTTTTGGTAATAAATTGGGATTTTATGTCCAATTGTAACCCCTTTATCTAGAATTATTATCACTAAGCCAGTTTAGTGTGAGTGTTATTTTTGAGTGATCAGAAAAGAATCTAGGTTCTGTCTAGAAGTTATTGAGATTCATAAAAGTTCTAGGAATTAAGAAAAAAATCCAGTCTGTACTAGGTTTTGTGACATTGAGAATAAAAGGGGAATTTTTATTTAAAAAAATATATGGGTCAAGTAAATTAAAATCATTTTTAGTTCAGTAATGTCTATAATAGCATACTAATTAAATGTAATTTGTACGTTTGTCCTGTCTGACATAGGATCTTGAATAGTATTCCAGTCCTCCACTATAATTTAATAGTAATTATTGAAATGGCATAGAATCTTATAAATAAACATAAAGAATGCAGGGGGCACATGTTTAATAATAACACAGGTTTGTGAAAGTAAAGACAATTGTTATATAACACCATATTCCATCTGGGTCGACATCATAGTGTAAAATGTTACCTTGAAAAGTTGTGTTTTAGTAATCATTGCAACACCAGGACTATTAGATTTTTTTTTACCAGCAACAGTAATTGTTTAGTCCAGGTGGCCACGGTGGTGCAGCGGTTAGCGTTGCCACCTCACAGCAAGAAGTTCTCTGGTTTGATCCTTGGCTGGGGAGCCTTCTGTGTGGAGTCTGCATGTCCTCCCTGTGGTTGCGTGGGTTTCCTCCGGGAGCTCCAGTATCCTCCCACATCCCAAAGACATGCTGTAGGTGGATTGGACACTCTAAATTGGCCCTAGGTGTGAATGTGTGCGTGTGTGTGCCTTCTGTGGAAGGTTGGGTGCTGGGCTGGCAACTAGACACTGTAAAACTCCACTGCCAATCATGAGTGGACAGGTGATCAGCTGTGGTGACCCCTAACCGGGAAAAAGCCAGAAGAAGAAGTCATTGTTTTAGTCGACTTTTTCCCCATATCATTTTTCCATTGTTCAGATAACATACAAGTTTTTTTGTATTAATATTAGATGCATTTTAGTTTAAAGGCTAGATGAAAAAATAATTTTCTTTTTTTGTCTAGTTGGATATCCTTGATGTTCCATGAATCAATAATCCACATAATAAAGCTTTATATGTATATAGTAATCAGGAAGGATGAGTTTAGTTGTAACTATCTTAAGTAGAGCAGAGGTAGGGCATTCATCTAAAGTTAATGGCAGAGAGCACTTATCTCTTCCTGCATATTTCCCGTGCCTAATCACAAGTCTACTTAGCCCGGAATATTATAGTAGCAAATAGAGGTTTTGTAGGAAAAGTAGAGAGTAAATCTAATAACAGGGTGTCTCTAGTAACTATTTATTGTGTAACATACAATCCTAGTAAAAAAGTATAATTCAAGTAGGGAACAAGTAGCATAATTCTCCTAACACACTTACTTCTTATCAGTCAACTTCCACTAAGTATTTAAAAGGATGTATGGTAAAGAGCTGATAGCAGAAGGAGAAAATATAACAATTATGCGAGCAAAAAAAGATGCCTAAGGTGTAGAATAGAGAAGTACGTATATGATTGTCTAGAAATCATAGGAGATGCACATAAATTGTGTGTATGACAGTGGAGCTAAAAATGGTCTCCAGTTCTATTATTAATCATAATGATTATAAAATATATTTGAAACAATCACAAATAAACCCTTAACTTGTTTTAATATATTTAAATATTGGAAACGTGCTGGGCTATTCTATTTTAACCAACCAAAAGCATATTCCAAATCTTTTTATAACAGAAATAGACTTACAGCCACGTTTAGCATCAAGTATAACCTTAAAACTGCTCAGAATAATAAATTTAAATTAGACATTCATATAAATGCCAGGAAAAAAAACATTGGCCATGTCAAAAGCAAAAGAGAGGAACCATATCAAGTGACTCGGCCAAAATACTTGTCTATTTGTTTTCAGATTAAGCATTCCTTTGACCTATTGTATGGTCCTTATAGTACAAGAAAAAAACAAAACAATGAATGTATAAATGGTAAGTACAGTTGATTTATTAAATAATAATGTAACATAATATTTAACCTAACAGACTACATAAAACAGACCAGTCTATAACACCACAAGTTGTTGTGTGGCAAGTATGGATACAGTGAGTTAACAGTGATGAAGACCTTTCAAATTGTTTAAAATGCCAGAATATAAAATTATTTGCGCTAACATTTCCTCTGTGCCACAGATGAAATCACATCTTTCAATTGACATATTAAAGATTAATAAAACGTTAAAGCTTTCCCAAGAAGCAGTTCTTACTGTTCATATACATATGATAGTGCATTTATCAGCTGTTATCAAATTCAATCCCATACATCAGGAATTTTCCAAAACACTAGAGCTGATAAATACAAAAAAATAGGAACAATAGGGTTTTGTAATTGATCTGCTTATATGCAACATCAAAGACTGTTTGATGATCAGCAATATAGTCATTTAAATTAAATAGTTATTTATAAGCTGGTTGTTCCAGCTGCATTGCAAAGCTCCTAGTGTATTGACTGTCTTTCTTGCCACGCTATTTAAATTAAAATAAAGTAGCAGAGTAGAGTATTTAACTAAACCACACCAATAGAGGAAAAATCCACTTCACCACAAACAGAATAGAGTGTTTAACCCTTCAGTATATTAGACTCTGCTTTAATGTTCATTTTCAGTGTGTTACCAATCTTACGGTGATCTCTGTTACTACCGTTTAAGTATTTAAACAGCTTTGAATATTAAATAAGAGATCGTGTCCCTTTAAGAAGATGAGGAAACTTGGGAAAGGAAAGCGAAGTTGCTGAAGGGCCATTGTAAGAGAGTAACACTTAAACTGTTTCATGTGAACTACAAAATCAATTAATAATGCCAATAAGGAGCTTGCACCCCCCCCCAAAAAAAAAAGAAAGAAAAACTCCGGACCTAACAACATGGCACTGATCTATAAAACAATCCAAAATATACAGCACATCACAGCTCCAAGCAAGAAGCCGATGCAACATGGATCCTGCATATGACAGCAGCCCAAGAAGGCGATCAGCATTTCATCTGGAACTTAATCTTGTGTTGTGTTAGATATGTGCAGAACTGAGAAAGTTTTTTCTCTTTCTTGTTTTATTTGCAGCAGGAGGTCTTGTACAAGGAAGATTTTACTACCATTCCAGTTGAGAAATTTCTTTTTTCTTTGCAGTAGAGAGGATTTTGAAGACATCATGGTAGTTGAGAAGTTTAACGTATACTTGTCTCGGTTTATCTGTATTTGGGGAAGATCTGGTCACACAATGGGCCTTTTCAATAATTATATGATTTGCATCGGATGGGTTTTCTAGCAAGCAGCCTAAGATTTGCTGTATTGATTCCAGTATCTTTGGTTGCTCGGTTTGCTCAGGAATACCTCATGATATTGTTTTGCTTGGGTCTTGCTTCAGGGTCAGTAATCTTCTGCTGGATATTCTTTCTGTTTGTATTTAAGATTAGTGTCTGTTTCTGAAGCTGGACAATTCTGATCTCATTGATCTCATTTTCTAAGACTCTGTCTCCCATTTTTTTCCGTTCTATTCGCGATTTGATTAATAGAGTCACCAAAAGTTTGAAGTTGGTCAGAACATTTCTGAATAGTGAGCTGTATTGGCTGAAGAGCTAGTTTTAACTCATCAAGGTTAGAGAGTTGTTTTTGTTTTGCTTTACGTATTGGTTTATTTAAATCTTGCTGGTTCCCAGTTCTGGGTCTTTTTCATATAGCATCTTTTTCAGGTGAAAATACTGCAGAACATTTAGTTTTAGTAGTTTGGGTATCCATGCTGTCAGTTTCATTTGACATCTTTGGCCTTTCTTTTCCTTTGGTTCAAGAGATTAGTAGTTGAGGCCTCTTAGTTGTAGCCAGGCAAGGATTTTTAGTCAAATCCAAGGTAATCTTTCCCCTAAGTATTAAAATCTTCTTTTAGATTTATTTCAAGCAGAATATAGGTTTTATTAGTCGATTGGGATTTTGTGAGTTTGAGTGAGCTGTGTACCAAAACTGGTTAAGATCATTTAGAATCCCAGTCAAAGCTAAGTAATAGCAGTGTTTATAGGCAGGCAGCCGTCTTGTTCTGTCCAGGATTTGAGTTTTATGTTTGACTGGCTACCCTCCAGTTAAGCTTGCTGGCTTAGCTGCAGTGAAGTTACTGAAGTCATTTTTCTTCGTGACCACTACCTGTGCTTGCAGGATTTCAGAGCTTCAGAGCCCTAACTGTGGGGGAACAGATCTGTTTTTTTCACAAGTATTCAGGTCCTGTAGGGATAACTCGTGTTTCTTCCTAAAAGAAGTGCCCGAAATAGCTTTAAAATGGTCTGTTAATTTCATGTTTTTTTGTGTGGACAGAAGCTAAAGGTTAAAAAGCAATTTACACAATGAACACGTTCCAGGAGACTGAGTAGCTTTTTGTCTTCTTTACTCTAGAGAGTAAAGGATGAGCAGTTGTCAAGTAGAATGCGCACAGGTGTAAGACAATATGTGCTGCCTGACCGAGACCCTGCAACAGTAGTGGGTTTGATGCTTGTGATTTCCGTTTACCCACTATGTGATTCTGAGCAACTCGCTTAACCAGAATTTGCTCCCAAGACACCTGAAAAGGGACTGTGTCTCCAATAGGCTTAACCTGTTTAATATTTTTTTACCATCAGGGATTGAATTCTCTGTTGCAGTCAAAGGGCACTCATTCAGAGGTATGGCTGCTTCCTGTGCCTGCTTCAACAATGTCCCCATTGTAGACATTTGTGCTCTGACCATTTGGTCCTCAGTTCATGCCTTCACCAACAGTTGTTACTAGACCATGACTGTAAGCGTCAGGCCTCCATTGGTACTGAATTGATTCAAAACTTAGTTTTTTGAGCTGTTGCCTTTTGGTTGTTATCTAAGCAACAGATAAGGTGGCAGGTTTCCTTCTTGTGGCCTGGTTTAATTGTACTCTAAAGAAGAAAATTTCAGATGTCAGGTCTGTTAGAAGTGTTCTTACTATAGCACTTGATCTACAAGGAGATCGTCCTTGTTAGATCCTAACCACCCACTCACTGTCACTTTGTGCTTGGATAGTTCTTCCATCTTGAAGCTGCTGCTGGAGTTCCTTGTAAATCAGACAAATACATATTTGTATAGTGTAGGTGAACTGAGGTGTATAATGGTAATTATCAAGAAAGCTTGAGGGGTCACATAGATAAGTGTTTAACTTTGAGGCAGTGGGTTACTGCATTGAAACTCATTTATGATCCAACTTAATCATATACCATTGAGGAGGGCCTCCAATGTCAGATATAGGTATTGACATTTTAACATGTAGGTAATGGCATTGTTATTTATATCAGTTGATCTCCAAAGTGTCCCACCTCGGTAGGTCATAAGTACTCTCCCTACATCACTCTATGTTTAGACAGCTCCCTCATCTGGCAGCAGGTCTTGAAGTTCCCTGTAAGCCAGACAGGTATGTATTTAAAAATCTTTGTACGTTGTCGGTATAATAAATTGAACAGTGGTAATTCTTGAGTGTGTTCAGTGGGTCACATAACGCCACCTTTGATTGAGAGGCAGTGGATTGAGGACATGAACTGTACTTTACTGCATAACAGAGTTATTGTTTGACATGTTGTTCTACCCTGCATAACAAAATTATTCACATAATGTCTGGCTTTAACCATGGAACTGGCCACTAACACCTTACTGATAAAGAAGCTGAATAGCAGAGAGCTTTCTAAGGGGCACCAATAAGGATATGATGGCTGCAGCCAAAGTCGCTGTTGTTGACAAAAATGCTTTTTAATGTCGGGTAGCTGAAAAACCAGCAAAAGATATCAAATCTGGGACACTAGGACATTTTTCTTCACTGCTGGTGGGTACTGGAGGGTTGATTGTTGTGAAAATTGAATAGCTGGATGTCCACTCTCTCCTGTATCAGAGGCCATTGGTTACTTTCAGGCACAAGAGAGTCCAATGAGATGAGGCCATTTCTGGGGCAGACGTTATGGACATACTGGCAGACACTTAACAGAATGTGTGCACTTCAGAATATATTGCATGCAAGCCCTGCATTGAAATACTGTGCAGTGTGCTTGTTTGCATCTTGGCGTCTGGAGTATTTAGGAATGTGTAAAAGAAAAGAATAACAGTAGTGGTCAGATGACAAATTTTTATCATCCTGTCTGAAAGTTGTAGAGATTCTTTTCCTTATGGGACTCCACCCATCTGCCTTATGTAGGCCACTAGGTAAGCAATAGAGGAACAGATAGTCCAGTATAAGGGAGTGGGTGATCAGGAACTGAAGTCATGCTTTGTGACCAAAAATAGACCTCTCATAAAAAGATGATCAGGAGATGGTCTAGTACATTCAAGAGGAAGGGATAGCTGAAGGAGCTGAACACTTTAGTGAGGTTAGCAAGACTTCTGTTACTAGCAGGCCATCATGTATTTTGGAAAGATGGTGCCTGAATATGATCATTTGCTTATCTTTGTGCTGTAGCCAGGTCTAACGCCATACTTAGCAAAGGAAGGAGTCCCGTTATTTTTGTACTTGTTCACCGAACTACTGATGGATGACACATTCCATGACATTGGACTTAATAGAATGCAAGTGAGACATGAAAGTAGTTATTGGTGCCATCCTACACTCCTGTTTAGAGGTAAGAACCATTGTCATATGTTACATGGGTCAGGAAAAAATGTAAATTAGGGACATATTTATTTTATGGAAAAGGGAAAAGATAGAGATAACCAGTTTGAAAAGGTTGGGAGTTCACTGGACCACTGAGAAATACAATTTATGATACATTGGGGATCAGAGCTCTGAGTAAAAAGAGTCTACTGGAATGTCATGGCTTGATTTTCTGTGTGCCCTGAGGAGATGAGGGCCTTTGTTGCATTCCATAAGAATGTAAATGATTAACCCTTGATTAATTTTAAAGATTAGAGACTGTTGAAGACCCTAATTGGTAGTCTTTGAGATAGGCCAGCACATTAGGGTACTGAAAAAGTGAGGAGCACATAGTCTTTACATCATTGCATTTGATAGATATAGTTCACATGATACATGTCTTGCTGTACATATGCAGACTAGCTTGTGATGAAAGTGCGTCGTGTCGATGATCACCATGCAGGCTGCATGAGTTAATTTTTCAAGATTCCTTTTGTTTATTGCAAGCTTTGAAATATCCTATCTGTTTGTATGTTCACATACTTTCTTAACAGCATCACAGGATGCACTTGGATAAGCTGTGGCAGGTTTTCTTGATTAGTGTACCATCCTGTTTTGAATAGAAACAGGCTGTGAATATATATTGATGTAGGAATAGCATATGTAGGTACACAAAGCTTGTGCTTGCATCATTCCTTGTGATACTTTTAAAGCTCTTTCCCTGTGGGGTTATCTTGCTACTTGAAAGAATTAATGAAAAGTACTAATGCTGTCCATCCCAGATGTGGTGATGCTTTCACAACCCTTCACCTGCATTTAACAAAAAATTTCCTGGAAAGTACTTTTTTATGTTTTAATTTTCTGAAATTTACACTGTAATATGTGCCCCAGAGGAACATCAGAGTTGACATAAGCTTTAGAACTATTTCACTTAGAATGCATCTGGGACAGATAGGTACACTGTTAAACATCTCTTGTTTTACATTCTTTAGTATAAATCATTTAGTAAAATCTATCTGGAAGACTGTTTTGCTGCTTGTGTATGAATTGCAATATTATTAGCTCATAGTATAGCTAAACCAGTGTTGATTTCTTTGGCAGATGCAAACAAATATCTTTAACCTAGAAAACCAATAATTGCTCAAGTCATACTGAAATAAGATAAACCTGTTAACCGTTGTTCAACTTTCCAGTACCTTTATGGTCTTCTGTCCGACCTACCTATGTGTGCACCTAGTAATGGATTGATCAACAAGGACCTAGTTTAGCCACTGCTTGGAAGAACTGATAAACTGCCAGAAATACTCTATGTTAACGCAGGGAGTTAAAGCAGCAGTCTTCATCCTGTAGTCCTGGGTTTGATATTCTCAGTATTTCTATACCTGCAACCACATTGACTCTAAACAAATTACTTAACCTGATAGTGGTCCCAGTCACCTCTGAAAAGGGACATTTTGTACCAAGGGATTATCTCATTAACAAATTAAGTAATATTTACTCATAAGGTACCCATAAACGATGCATCACTGACAAGTGATATAATTAAGATATTTATTTGACGTATAATAATAGATGTCCTTCTATTCCTATGTTGCAGTATTCTTGGTGTAGGATTTCCCACCTCAGGAGATCCATACATCGGCTACTATACAAAAGCTTCAGCTTGGCTGTGTAGTTGCGTGGGACATCACACACAGGGCCATAAACCAGGGGTCTTAAATGTGATGTCTGCATGCACAGACCTCAGAACTTTTCAGCCGCAGACAACCATCTCATTGTGTGCTTCGCTCCTTCACCGCAAGATGTCTAAAAGCTAAGTACCCCTTTGGGGTTTTTTCTTCTTAATTATAGCTAAAGCTTGGTTTGCTGCATTAACCTTTAGCCGATGTCAGCTAAAAAGGGTAAATGCCAGTGCGGGTGCCAGATACCACATAAAGATACCCACGACCACTGCGTTTTTTGCTTAGGCCGAGAGTACGGCCATACCACTTGCTCAATTTGCCAGTCTTTTGTACCTAAGACCCTATGTAGCTGTCTGGCTGCCCTCAATCTATACCTAGAAAATCAGCGTCTTAAAAAATTAGCGTTAAGCATGGATCCCATTTCAAAAGCTCCGAGTGAACCTCCGCGAAAGAAGGCCAAGATTCCTAGGCCCACTTCCTCTGCCTCTCCAGCCCTGCCAGCTGCCAATTTAGAAGTTGAGGGACGTCCTTCAGATCCGTCTACTTCAGCAACCTTTGAGGAAGCCGCTTCTCAGTTGACGACTGGCATGTCCACAAAGCGTACGCTTACTCAGACATCAGCTGCAACCGATGTCGAGTGGGAACCAGACACAGCTGGGCCTTAAACCGGGATCCCTCCTCTCAACACTGCTACCCTTAGCCATGCACCGGAGTCCAGACCTTCACGTAAGGCTACGCCATTAAAAAAGAAACAGAAAACCAAACGTCTGGTTACACTCTCTGAAGGCCTACTTGATTGGCAGTCCTTTACCTCATCTTTGATGCAGGCCTTCACGGCCTTTAGGCCCACAGCCTCTTCTCCATCTACCTTGCCTCTCCTTAGCCCTAGGCCTGCCTCTGTCTCCTCTCTCCCTCCCCCACTACTGAAGACAGGGAAGAAGAGCAAGAGGCTTATTACTCCTCTTCAGATGAATCCATCTCATATGTCTCCCAGATAGCCTCCGCTCATTAATATTACTCCCCAGATGAAGAATCCATCAAAGGGGACTCCTCTCCAGAGGATATCATCTTTGGAGAGACCATTACAAAAATGAAGAAATACTTCAAATGGGACACCTCACAAACGTCTGAATCTCAAAAAAGATATTTTTAATTACTACAGGTGGAATCTCCTTCCCCTTCTGCCATACCCCCTGTCATCCCTGCTTATTTAGATGCCTTTACCTCAGCATCCAAGACCCCTGACTCTCAACCTCCTGCCCCTAAGAGGCCAGATCGCTTCTACAAAGGGCCTGATGACCAGAAGTTCCTAGTCAAACCACCCCTGGCAAACCCTGCTGTGATTGCAGTATCACCAGACAAACAATCCAGACTGATTCTGTCTGCCTCTCTCCTACCTACTGATAAAGACAGTAAAACTACGGCTCGAATTGGGAAGAAGGTTTACACTTCTTCCACGCTGGCCTTCAGAGCCATCAACTGTCAAACCCATATGACCAAATATGCTCTGGACCTTGTCTCTCAAGCATCTACTCTGCTGGCTGCTACTCTAGACTGCGCCACTAAATTTGACATAGCATCTAAACTGTTTCTGGCTGTGCAAGTAGCCAGACATTCCATTACATGTAGTTATGATGCTGCAGAGGCCTTTGCATGGTCTGCAGCCTGTGCCTCTGTACTTTGGAGATATTCATGGCTGCGCCTACAACACTTACCAGAGAACTTCAAGTCTAAAATCTTAGATGCCCCTCTGGACCCTACCTTAATGTTTGGTAAACAGTCAGCAGACCTTTCTAAAAACCTACAAGAAAAGAGTAAGGAATTGCAAGACATCAAGCACCTTCTTGTGTCTCCTATTCCTAAATATTACAGAAATTAACCTGCAAAAACTACCTTTGTCAGAAGAAACCCCTCCTCTGCTGGACCTTCGAATTTCAGGCACAGAAGGGGGGCCAGAAGACAAACTTCTTCCAGGCCAGCTGTCTCACATCCCTTTCAAGACAGAGGAGGACCCAACAATGCTTGACTGCCTTGCCCACCTTCCCCTGTCTGCCCACCTCTCTCACTGCCTCCCCTTTTGGAAAACCATCACTACAGCAAATGGGTTCTGGCTATAATTCAAAAAGGAAACTTCCTTTCTTGGAGAGAAAGGCTCTCTCTAAGGGGTATACCCTTCCCCGCAAGAAACCAGAGACATCTCTTCCCTCAGATTTTACAAGACCTTCTGAACCTGGGAACTATAGAGCCTGTCCCCACAGGACAGGAAGGAAAAGGCTTCTACTCAAGACTGTTTCTGGTCCCCAGAAAAGATGGACCATGGAGGCTCATTCTAGACCTTTCCTTTCTAAACCTATTCTTAAAGGTTCCCACCTTCAGAATCTTGTCTTTACAAATGTTATTCCCTCTTATACCAGCCCAGGCCTTCATGGCCACTCTCGACCTAAAAGAAGCCTATCTGCAGATCCCCATACAACCTTCTCTCAGAAAGTTTTTACATTTTTCTGGACCCTCCTGTCACTTTCAATTTACAGCATTGCACTTTGGTTTGTCCACTGCTCCCAGAGTGTTCACAAAATGCCTGTCACCTGCCATAGCCTTTTGCAGAACACAAGGGATTCAGATGTACCCTTACATGGACGACATCCTTATTCTAGCAGAATGCAGGGAAACCCTGCAAACCATTTACAGCTCACCATTTGCCTGCTTCAAAGACTGGGGTTCACCCTCAACTTCACAAAATCCTCCTTGACCCCAGAACAAGACAAAACATTTCTGGGTTGCAGGATCAGGAAAGACATAATGAAAGCTTTTCTTCCCCTTTTCTTTCTTCATGTTTCACTGTTGCAGTTATCACATTTGGGTTATTCCTGCCAGGGTAGCCCTCGGCCGGCCCGAATACCAGAGACTTAGTATTTCTGTGTCGGTTGCTGTCGCTTGAGGACTGATGTCAGGTCATCAGTAGTATAAAGTAAGGCAGCCAATGGTATTACATCAGTCTTTCTTGCCGTGGAGCCAGAAGCAGTTCGCACGAGTGCCGGTCGGCTACTACCTGAGTTTTCATCTATCAAATTGAAGTTGAAGTCTTCTAAAGCTAAGTAACCCGTTGGGGATCCTTTTTTCTTGCACTAACCAATGTCAGAAAAATTTAATAATTGTCTCGCCTGTGGAAAGCAAATACCACACCGAGACTTCTACCCTTACTGCATCACGTGTTTAGGCCCAGATCACAACATCCCCCGTTGTAGCTTCTGTGCTTTGTTCAATGCCAGAACTATCTGTCGTTGGGCCCTTATTGTAGCCAGATATTTTCGTTTTCAGTCCTCGAATTCCAATATGGCTTCGGTAAGCCATCCGACAGCAGGTCTGCTGAAAAAACGTAAAGAAAGACAGAGACAGACTGGACAGGTACAAACCTACTGACGACGCTTCCATTAAGCTAATCGTCAGTCCTCCGGTACACAGTGAGGTGCTTTCACAGCCTCTGGTGCCTGCTTCAGTTGATTCTCAGGCTGCTATCTAGACCCTTTCAAAGTCCGGCATGCCACAAAACTCTTCTTTGACAAAGGATCTTGCAGTCGTCTCTACCTTGGATGTGTCCGAAGCCGCTGAGCAGGCAACGGCTTCCGAGGAAGTCCTTCGCACTACCGAATCTCGACACTAACTGACATCTTCTTTTACAACTACCGTTCTTTCAAAAACAACCAAGTTTCTTAGGCCCAGGGTTCGAACCACACCCAAGAAACCAATGACCCACTCTCAGGCCCCTGCTACCTTGCCTCAGTCTCAAATGCTTAAAATGGTGGAAGACTTTATCATGCTGATGAGAGGAAGCCAAGCTACCCCCTCCAAAAGGAAAAGAGATATGTCCCCTGTAGTTTTATTTGAACAAGAGTCAGATGAATCTGATGCTTCTGACTGTGAAGACATGCAACCCCTCTCCACTTAAGAGCATGCTGATACAGAGGACTCCATTCCCTCAGCTTCTCCCCCAGAGGATTTTTCCTTTGGGGAAATCCTGCATACTTTAAGAGAGCATTTCCAATGGGAGAGTCAGGACTGCCCTGAGTATAAAAAGAGACTCAGGGAATTCCTAGATCTTCCACAACACAGACCCTTGGCCATCCCTCCAGTCCTGTATGTTGTGGAGGATGTTTTCCACAAATCTAGCATGACTACTGATGCCCTACCTCCTGCTCCCAGAAAACCAGACAGGTACTATAGAGTCCCTGACTCACACAAATATCTTTTTAAAAATCCTACAGCTGACCCTGAGGTCATTTCTTAAGGGCCAAAAGGGATTAAAGGAACCTCTGCTAAGAATCCCACCCCATCAGACAGGGATTCCCGAGCATTGAACAGCTGGGGGTAAAGAAGTATACCCCTCAGCTACTCTTGCTATCAAGGCACTAAACTGTCAGTTCCATATGCTGAAATTTCAACAACATACCTTGGAACTCCTTAAACAAAAAATGTCTTCCTTTCCTGCTTGGGCAGAATCTAAAGATTTATAAGACTTAATGCATTCTGCAAGTCAAGTAACTAAACACACTTTGCACTGTGGTTTTGACACCCTAGAAGCTTCTTGCAGGGCAGCAGTCACTGGTTTTGTCATTAGAAGACATGCATGGCTTAAGGAACAACCCCTGCCAGACCATGTCAAATCTAAATTGTTGGATGCCCCCTTGCACAAAGATAATTTATTTGGCACTAAGGCAGAAGAAGTCTTGAAAAAGATGGAAGAAAAAGCAAAATCTATGCAAACAGTTAATGATTTCTTACAGGTCCAACCTCCTAGGTTCAGCAAGCATTGTCCCTCCAAGCACTGGTCCTTTCCTGCTCCAACCGCCCCCCACCGACAGCAGCCCCAGGGAATGCAGAGATCAAAGCAGTGGACTACCTCCACTTCAAAACCAGGGAGTTCTCAGCCACCCCTTATGGAAAGAACTCACAATGACTCACCCCCTATGCCCACCTTCACATATCCCAGGGAGGAAAACTGTCCTTTCACTCAAACACCTGGGCCACCATTACCAAGGACCAGTGGGTTCTGAACATTGTGTCTCTGGGGTACAAATTTTCCTTCCCCACCCTTCCAACCCCAAAAGGGTTCCCAGATCTGCCACCAAATCAGTGGGCAGAGG
Organism: Protopterus annectens; assembly: GCF_019279795.1. NCBI lineage: Eukaryota > Metazoa > Chordata > Ceratodontiformes > Protopteridae > Protopterus > Protopterus annectens. Next base: position 202,237,244 of record NC_056727.1, read on the forward strand.
CTCAAAAGCAAATCCTTTCCCTACTCTATATGAGGGCAGTATAGCATGTTCCTGCAGAACAGATAGGCCAAGCCTTCTACTCCAGACTTTTTCTGATGCCCAGAAAAGAGAGATCCTTGATCTAGCCATTCTAAACACCTTTCTGGTGATCCCAAAATTCAAAATGCTCACCCTCCAGCAGCTGCTACCCATGCTCTCCAAGGACGCCTGGCTAGTCACCCTAGATCTAAAAGAGGCCTACCTCCACATTCCTATCAGGGAATCATGCAGGAAAATTCCCGCTTCAGATCCAGAACTCGACACTTTCAGTTCTCTGCGCTTCCCTTTGCCTTATCTACTGTTCCCAGTGTTTTCACAAAATGTCTGGCTCTGGCCATTCCCTTTGCAGACAAAGAAATATCCAAATTTACCCATACTTAGACAACTGCCTTATTCAGGCAGCCAGCCAGGAAAAGCTGCTCAAGCACCTGGCCTTTGTAAGACCCTACTAACCTCCCTAGGGTACACAATCAACGAAAATAAATCCAAACAGGTATCCACCCAAAGGATAATCTTCCTGGGAGCAAGTCTGGACACAGCATCCCAGATGGCATACCTTACACCAGAGAAACAAATTTTCCTGACAGCCTAGTTCTCTCAACTAGCCACCAGGCCCCAGCTGTCTACAAGGAAGATCCTGCAAGCTCTGGGGTTCATGGCATCTTGCGTGCTACTCATTCCATATGCCAGACTGCATATGAGGAAACTTCAGTGGTACCTAAAGAGCCTTTGGTGTCAACAATCTCAAGACCTGGAAACTATTCTACCTATAATTCCTTGCTTCAGAAAGGATTTTCTTTGGTGGGCAACAGAATGCTGCCACAACAACGGACTGCCGTTCTCTCCACCCCACACCCCTGCCACCCAGACCCTCACCACAAACGCATCAGACTACACATGGGGTGCACACCTGGACAGCAGGTGCATACAGGGTCAGTGGAGCGCACAGCAAATCCCTCTGCACATCAATTTGAAAGAAAGAGATGATGGCTGTGCAGCACGCCTTGATAGCTTTCAAACCCCTTCTCTCTCCAGAGGTTCTCCTGATCAAAGCAGACAACACCACTGTGATGTGGTACATCAACAAGCAGGGAGGGACTCTCTCCTACCCTCTATGCAGGCTGGCCATGACCCTTTGGCTCACATCCTCTTCCATGCAACTACACCTGATAGCACAATACCTACCAGGCTCTCTCAACTCTCTGGCAGACCAGTTAAGCAGAAATCTTCTGGATCCACATGAGTGGCAATTCAACAGAAGTACCTTCACCCTAATAACTCAGAAATGGGGAGCCCAGAAGATCGACCTCTTTGCCTCCCACACCAACCATCAGCTCAGCAAATTCTGCACCCAGGGAGCATCACTGCATGCCTTGGAAAGTGGGTGCCCTGTCCTTCCCCTAGGTCAGTCTATCAGTCTGTGCCTTTCCTTCCCTACGTCTCATCCCCAGGGTACTGTTTAAAATAAAGGAGGAAAAATCAAGGACCATTCTTATAGCTCCAGACTGGCCCCAACAACACTGGTACCCCTTGCTGCGCAGCCTGTCCCCGCTGTCTCCATGGCATCTTCCTCAGATTCCAAACCTCCTGACCCAGAGGGAAGGGGAATTCATGCATCCCCAATTGCAGACACTCAGTTTGGCAGCTTGGCTTATTCCGTAACCCCAAACCAATCTGCCATCCTCAATAAACAGGTTCTGGATGTTATCCGTGAGGCCAGACGTCCTAGCACCAGAAAGTCTTATACAGATAAATGGAAAAGGTTCTGCACCTGGATCGGGGCTAAGGGAGCCAGTACAGCACAGCCCTCCATCCTTCTCATCCTGGATTACTTAGATGACCTACTACACAGTGGCTTCTCTTTCTCCTCTGTAAAAATTCATGCCTCTGCTATTTCTGCTCATTTTTCTACTGAACAGTCCCTTTTCTCACACCGTTTGCTCAGACAGTTCCTAAGAGGAGCTAGCAACCTGAGGACCCCCAAAAGGACACCAACACCAGCTTGGGACCATAACTTTGTCTTGGAAAAGCTCACCCTGCCCCCTTTCAAACCAGCTTCTTCTGCAGAGTTAAAATGTATTTCCTGGAAGACAGCATTACTTCTGGCCATCACTTCAGCCAAAAGAGTCTCTGAGCTGCAAGCACTCATGGCTGTGGATCCCTTCCCTCAGAACTAACCCATTCTTCATGCCCAAGGTGGTGTCCAGTGTGGCTGTCAACCAATCCATTCATTTGCCCACCTTCTTTCCTAATCCCTAGAACAAGGGGAAAGGATTCTTCACTCTCTAGATGTGCACAGACAGCTCAGATTCTATCTGGACAGGACTAAAGCCTTCAGAAAGTCTGATCAATTGCCGGTTAGCTTTGCTACAGGGGCAGAAGGCAACGCCATCTCCAAGCAACCATTTTGAAATGGATAGCACACTGTATCCATTTTCTGCTACAAGCAGCATGGAAAGACTACCCCCAAGGATGTCGGGACACACTCCACCAGAGCAGCCGCCACCTCAGCAGCTTTCTTCAGAGGAGTCCTCACCAGGGAAATCTTGGAGGCTGCCACCTGGACATCTGTTCACATTTTTACCAAGCATTACCACCTGCCTCTCTTCTCCAAATCCAGGGCAGGGTTTGCCTCTGCAGTTTTGCAGGGCATCCTAGCCAGCCCCTAGTTTCCTTGACTACCTCCACCCATTTCCTCAATTTGGGAATCTACCAAAATGTAATGACTGCAACAGTGAAACACGAAGAACATAGTACAGTTGTGTACACTTATCATAAATGTAGATGTTCGAGTGTATTCACTGTTGCAGTCCCGGTTCCCCTCTCCATCCCCCTTTATTCTCTTTCTCCTATTATTACCAATCTTCCTTGCTGTTCTCCTTCCCTTACAAAGGACATGTTATTTATTTTCCACTGCTGGGCTTCTTCCACCAGACCCTGGCCCCCTACTTTGGGATCTCCTGACAGGTTAGGGCAAGAAAAACTGATGTAATGGTGTCGGCTGCCTTACTTTATACTACTGACGACCTGACATCAGTCCACAAGCGACAGCAACTGACTCAGAAATACTAAGTCTCTGGTATTCGGGCCAGCCAAGGGCTACCCTGTCAGGGTTAACCCAAATGTGATGACTGCAACAGTGAACACACTTGACCATCTACATTTATGGTAACTGTACTTTCCTTGTCCACCCACTTCAAGACCCTTATGCAGACCCAACAGATAACTGAAAGGCAATTATTACAAATCTTGGGTCTAATGGCAGCCACCATTCCCATGCTACCACTAGCCAGAATACACATGCAAAAGCTGCAGTGGTACCTAAAAATGTTTGGTCACAACACCAACATCCCTTAGAGCAAGAAATGACCCTCTTGCCCTGTCTAAATTTAGAACTGCAATGGTGGATTCAGCAAATTCAACTGAACCCTGGCCTTCCACTGCAGTTACCCACCCCAAACCAGTTCATGCTTACAGATGCATCAGACCTAAGATGGGGAGCTACAATGTCAAACTACAGGGTACAAGCAAAGTGGCACCCTTCCACAAAGAACAAACATATCAATGTGAGGGAAATGACAATGATGCTACTGGCATTGAAAGCCTTCCTCCCCCTTTTACAAGGAGGTGTTCTCCAGATCCTAACAGATAACACCACAGTTATGTGGTACCTCAATATGCAGGGAGGGACAAAAACTTACCTCCGCTGCAGACTAACCTTACTAATCTGGGACCTAGCCTCACAGCACAACTTGTCCCTGCCTCAGCAGGACATCCTCTCCGAATCACAAATGGATGCTAGATAGGAGTGTTTTTCTAGGCATGGTCCACCAGTGAGGCACACCTCAAGTAGATCTGTTTGCCTCCCCCCAGAACAGACAACTTTGTGCTCCAAGACCCACTCTCCACTAGCAGGGAGGATAGACGCATTCAGCATTTCATGGAAGGAGCTGTTTCTGTATGCCTTTCCACCCTTCCCACTAATTCAAAAAGTCCTCCTGAGAATCAGGAGAGACAAACCAAAAATCTTGCTGGTGACTCCCTATTGGCCAAGGCAGCACTGGTTCCCCCTACTTCTCAGTCTAGCCACGGGCAATCACCACAAGTTACCCCACAAGGTGGACCTTCTGACACAACAAAAGGGAACCCTCATTCACACACACTTGCAGATTTTGGTCCTGACACTGTGGGTGATAAACTTTTAATTCCCTTCAGGCATCACTACTCAGAGGACATGCTTTCAGTCCGGAGGGAGGCCAGGAACCTACTACAAGGAAATCTTACTTAGCTAAATGGGAGAGATTTTCCAAATGGTGTCTGGGCAAGGGCAGGGATCCATGCTTCGCAAATCCATCCCTGGTTCTTGCCTATGTGTGCCAACTAGTTAAAATGGGACTTTCATACTCTTCAGTGAAAGTGCACATTTCAGTTATTTCAGTCTGCCTGCCACTAGACCCTCCCCTGCTAGCCAGGCTCAATGTCAAACTATTCTTGAAAGGGGTCTTATATATCAGACCACCAAGAAAACCACCCCTCCTCCCTGGGACCTGAACGTCATCCTGGAAAAACACATACAGTCCCCATTTGAAGCAGCTAGTACCGCTACTCTGCAAATGTGCACATGGAATACAGTTTTGCTAGTGGCTATAACTTCAGCCAGGAGGGTGTCAGAGTTGCAGGCCCTAATAGCCTGCCCTCTGTACACTACCTTCCACAAGGATAGGGTAACCCTTTGAACTAACCCTTCCTTTATGCCTAAAGTTGTCAACAATATGTCCTTAAACCAATCTATTCATTTATCTACCTTCTTCCCCTCTCCCACCAATGAAAGTGAGAGGATACTCCACTCCCTGGATGTACGCAGACAGCTAAGATTTTACCTAGACAAAACCAATTCCGTAAGAAAATCCAGTCAGCTTTTTGTTTCCTTCCACCCCAGAGCCCTGGGCAAGGCAGTCTCCAAACATACCATCTCATGTTGGATAAAGAAAACTATTTGCCTATGTTACTCACACCATGTAAAAAAAACTTCCACAGGGAGTAAAGGCTCACTCTACCAGGGCAGTGGCAGCCTCCCTAAAGGGCCTGGACACTGCATCCATCCTGGAAGCAGCTATATGGACCACCATTTACACCTTCACCAAACACTACAAGCTAGACAATATTTCCAGAGCATGTGCAGGTTTTGCCAGAGCAATTCTGCAGGACTTTGTGGAATCAGCTACTTCTACCTCCTCCCTTCCTTCCAGCTAAGATGTGGTACTCTCCCACACTAAGAATACTGCAACATAGGAATAGAAGGACAAAGAATAGTTGTGTAAAATCTTGCCATAACCATAGATGTCCTTCGTTTCCATGTTACAGTATTCTTTACCACCCACCTAACCCCCTGTTCAAACCTTCGCTCTGAGGTCTCCTGATGGTTGTATCCTACCCTATGACCAATTTAGCCACCATCACTTCCTACTCTGTTTATAACTGTCCCGCTGGGCTTTCAAGTTCTGAGGTCTGTGCATGCAGACGTCGCATTTAAGGCCACTGGTTTATGGCCCTGCGTGTGACATCCCACGCAACTACAGCAGCCAAGCTGAAGCTTTTGTATAGGAGCCAACGTACAGGTCGCCTGATGCGGGAAATCCAGCATCAAGAATACTGCAACATGGAAGAGAAGGACATCTATGGTTATGGTAAGATTTTACACAACTATTCTATAATGCTATTGTTAATTGTACCAAATAACAGCATAAATAACAGTAGTATAACAGAGTGAAATACAGTGACCCTTAATGCAAGGTAATAACAACACTGAGTTCATCAGTAACCTGAGGAGTGTCATTTTGGAAGAAATTATTTTTAGCATTTAGCAAAGTATAGCAACATTTTTAATAGACATAAAACAGTGGAAATATGGGGACCAGGTACAAATAACCCTTTCTCTTAAAAGAGAATTATTTTTGAATTATTTCTTGATTTCAAAATTCTTAATGACATTAGAAAGGGCATCCCAGTTTTTGGATCCAGCAACGAGGGAACCACAGTCTTTTGAAGTAAGTGTGTTATAGGCCCTCTGGAGTGACATATTTTTTTTTATTTGTTTCTTAGATGGGTAAGTGAGCTGATCATCACAGAGCAAATGAAATGGGGCATTTGTGGATGGGTATTAGAAAATTTATTCCCAGAGTCCAAGACTGTCCCCTGTACTATCAGTGGAGAGAGACAGCTCCTAAATGCTTTATGCTGTACGTGGGTCCCCTCAAATTATCTGTGATATTATTCCAATTGCTTTCACTGGGGATAATATAAATTATCAGCAGTGGAATGGGTAAGGCCAGTGTGACACCAGTGGGCTAGGTTAAATGAAGCACCAAAAAGGAAATTGACTTGGCTTAAAATGGCCCACAAGGCCAGCTAGCCTAGTACTTACATGTGAACCTATGACATGTCAGTAGTTTAAAGTGCCTGCCTAATGGGTGGTACTTTAGTGAATAAAGTGCCCACTTCACTGTCAAGCATTCCCTTTCAGTAGCTGACTATTTTTTTACAGCATTGCTTAACTTTCAACTAATACAGAAAACAGGTTGTTCCTTACCTTAAATATCCTGGAATAATATAGTTCCCAAACCAACTTCTGATGCATCCATGTACAAAGAAAATCCCTTAATAAAATCAGTAGTCAATAACACTGGTTCAGAACTCAATAGCCTTTTCTACCAGTTAAATGCTGTAGTTTCCTCAAGAGGTTATTGTACCGTAATGAGCTTTTTCTTTTGTCACATCTGTCAAACATGGTCCCCCAAGTTAAATTCTCCAAGTTGAGCTTTTTTATTATAGACTTTTTGTTGAATCCATTGGGATTTCTTCATGTGCTTCTTTACTATGGGCATAACCAGCTTTAATCTATAGGGTAAACTAATATGATGTTATGTTCTGTCAGGCTTTTAAATGGTGTCTACTCTTCTCTTTTTAGAAATATCACACAGATCTCTGGAATGCCTACTGTACAAGAATTCAAATTAGATAAACCAAATTTAAGTTTGTGACACCTCTTATATTATGAACAGCAAGTAGTGTAATGACTGGTCCAGTTCATGCCATCTGCATTAACTGTTTTTCTTAACTTGAATTTCAGTGTTTTATTCAACTTCTGTACTACAGCATCAGTCTGTAAATGGTGCACTGACAGTTTTATTGACTTAACCTTAAAGAACTGGCACAGCAGATACATTAGCCTTGTGCAATAGCATAGCATCTGGAAATGTAGCAGAGTCAATTATTACTAGTAAGTGCTGATACCCATTGGTAAGTTTCATGAGTGGCCCCACAATATCCCACCATAACCATAGCAATGTGCTCAAGTATAATTTCAAAAATAGACATTGAAATTAGTGGACTTTTAAACCCAGGATAGTTTGCAGTTTTCTGACATTTAGACAAGAAGTGCAGAAATTTTGTATTTCCTTAATTTTATTTAGCCAATAAAATCTGGATAGCACTCTAACATTAGTTTTGTCCATGACTTCCTAACACATATAGGATCATAGGAGGTTACTAGGCTAATGGCCCTGGGACCCTTACAAGCCTAGCCAAAAGTTTATCTCCAAAAAGAAACCACAGTCAGCACCTGTCACCCTGTCAATGAGGGACACAGGTGGAACCCCTGGGACAAATTTGTGGTTTCTCATCCAAACATCAAGGTTGCGCTTGAAGAAAGTAAGCGAGGTACTGTGTTTGACATGTATGGGAAGTCTACTCTAGAGACAGGGCAGCCTCTTGGGAGACAAACCTGTCTCTCCAGCAGGTTTTGTTGATGTCACATATTAGATTCAAGCCTTTCGAGTGGGTAATACGTGAGGAGTTGGACTTACGGATATGGAGCATCTCTAGTAGGGCAGGGTCCGAGATTGCCTTGTAGGCGAGAAACAGATCACCTCTGAGGAATCTGTACTATACCAAATAGAGTGATAGTGATTTGAGCCTGTCCTCATAGGACAGGTGTTGGAGGCCATGGATTCTCTTTGTGAGGTATTTCTGTGGCCTTTTCAGTTGGTGCAGATGTTTGGAGAGGTACATATCAAATGGGACATTATACTCAGTTATTGGTCTAATGAGAGGGGAGTATAGCAGTAATAACCTCATTTTTTTTCTGGATGCAGTCCCTTTACTTTTGAGATGAACCAAGTAAAAGGCTTTTCTGGCCACAGCCACTACATGATGTTCAAATGTGAGATTGTTGTCAACCTGAGTACCCAGGTCTCTCACAACAGGTTGCGTGCTTAGGGGATTATCTTTGATGCAGAGCCCATGTTTTGCCGAATGGTATGATCATACATTTTTTTGCATTTAACTTGAGGCCATGACTTTGGCACCAGCCATTAGTTGCTGTGAGAGCCTCTTACAGTATGTTAACATCATCTGGGGAGTCAATGATAGCTCCCAATACAGATATAAATATATATATATATATATATATATATATATATATATATATATATATATATAAAATATATATGTATTTTAACTTTGTTACCAGTGTCCTGTATGTTTAGGCGTTAACATTTGCTGTACAATTTAATTTCTTCCCTATCTTTATTTAATCTATGTGAAACATACATTCTAATTCATAATGTGATTAAGGTGTAACAGGATCATCCTGTTCAGTGTCTTGCCATATTGCCTTAATATTATTCTGTGTTACTGTATTCTCTTTCCATTGTGTTTTTTTTTTTTAATTTATCATGTTTCCCTATAAGCCTAGTAAATCAGGTTTGCTCTCTTCACTACATTCAATTGAAGTGGAAAGTATGGCTTAATTTTCCAAACAACTGACAGCAGAGCTTCTTCTATGTCTTTCTTCACAATGGGTGGTTCTTGATTAAAAAAATTCCTTCAGCTTTGACTTTTTCTGCTCTCTCTCCAAGCCTTGTGATAGTTCCTTTTTCGTCTATTCCCCTTTTATAGAAAGGAGCTCAGAAGTATGAATTCTCCTACGTGTCTGTTAAGTGCTCACTACTGTTTCTTTGCTCTGATGCTCCTCATTCTCCTATTGTTGTTCTCTTTCTGTACTAACATTGTTTTGTAAGTCTCTGTCCAGGCGTTTGCCTTCTATTAGTGTTCTCTTCAAGTTTTCCATCAGTTCACTTTCAGTTTGTTTGCTAACATCTGTTACAGTTTTTGGTTTGTCTTGGTCTGTTGTTGGGACAAGTTTCTGATAACACACTGGATTCTTTTCGCCATCTAACCATAATCAAATTCTAACACATTTTGAAATGTTTATACTAATGCGTTTCTTTTGGTTTTGATTCTGGATTGCTGTAAGAATGTAATTGTTCTGCTCGGTCCCTCCACATTTTTATGGATAGGTACATCAAGTTGCTGCTTTGTCTTTTTCTTATCTGGTATATCAGCCTCACTATACAATGTCTGTTTATGCACCCCCTTCCCACATTTTTCATTGTGCTTTAAACTGTGGGGAATCTGTCCTTGTTATAATGTCATAAGTCAGCTCTGGAACCATAGCTAGAGTATGTAAAAGTTTTCTTAGAATTGTCTTAATTTCCACATGGGAGATTAGGTATTCCTTTTTGTTATAAGCATGTAAAATGTCTACCTTGTGTTTTCTACTGATCTTATGCTTACTTGTATACACACATTTGTCAAGGGTAATCATGCTTCTAGAGTCTAGGAGAGCTTGATGTAATACACTTTACTAACTTGGTTATAATAAAAGTTACAGAATGCTGTCTCAGTAATGCTATCCTTAGTGTTATCGCATTCCTTATAAACATTTTCATTCATAGCATTCACGTCAGTTTTCACATTTCCATTGTATTTTTTTTAATATTAGTGAAACAGAATATTGCTGTATGACCTCCTACCTCACCTCTGAAACAAGTTGACTCAGTACTTTCATATTTTCTGTTTCACAATTAGCACAATGTTAGGTTTAGAAGCAGAAAATTTTGTTTTAAACGATGTGTCATTAACTATTAAGTTGAACCTACTTACTAACTTCTCAGAGTCAAGCCGCGGTGGTGTAGCGGTTAGCGTTGTTGCCTCACAGCAAGAGGTTCTCCTGTTCGATTCTCAGCTGGAGTGCCTTCAATGTGGAATCTGCATGTCCTCCCTGCGGTCGAGTGATGTTAAAGACATGCAGGTAGGTGCGAGCGTGAATGGGCGTGCCTTCATTGAAGGTTGGGCGTCGGGCTGGAAACTCGGCACCATAAAAATCCACTGGCAATCATGAGCGGACTGGAGTGCCGCTGTGGTGATTCCTAACCGGGAAAAGCCGAAAGAAGACTAACTTCTCAGAGTCCTTGGGGCCACTTTGCAATACCCACTTTCTCATACTGCTAGGTAATGTTCTTTTAAATCTGTCCAGTGATGACATTTCAAAAATTCTTACATTTTCATTTTACTTTTACTATCATGGTCCAAGCACAACTTTACAATATGTTTTAGCTCTGCCATCTGGGTTTCTACCATTTTGTCACTACAAATGGTCCAATTGTAAAATTTTACATCTTACACTTAAGAACTTAACCCAGTCATGGTTAACACTTCATTTTAAGCGTTTCTTAGTCAGTGTAATCAATCCCCTCTATGTCCATATACGTTTTCACCATTTTCTCTGTCAGCTGGGAAGAAAATGATTTGGAAAATTCTGACTTGTCCAAGTTCTCTCGTGTAGTATACTCAAAAGTTGCAAAATATGACATGATGTCATCAGCATTGCTAAACTTCTTTTTGTCAGGTGTAATTGTAGTGGTAACAGATGCATTAGCAGTTATTGCAGTTGCGTACGTTTTTTAAATAATTTATTAACAACCTTTTACCACCTTGTAAATATTCCATACAATGATAAAACATTACAAAATACATTTTGAATAGCAAGAGAATGGATATTGGAGTATTGGCAGGAAAAACAAAGGTAATAATAAAATATAAGTACAGAGAATGAAACATAATTAAGAATTAGTGCAACAACTTGAAAATAATACATGTCCTTAATGCATAACTACATTAACCTTTGTGTGACTGCAATTGCAAACTATCAAGGATATATACATCTATGACTAAAACAGTAATGTGCACAAGTCAGGAATAAGAGATCCGTGGGAACATCTAGACAGCACTTTGCACTTGGTTTGCTTATTTGATCCTTTTATTTCTGTTACTTCCATTTCCATCTAGTCAGTCACTGTAGTAAAAATCAGTGGTGGCTTCCACAGACTTTCAGTTTTTTTGGCTACCATTATCAATATATATAATTTCAACTCCCTTCTCAGATCAGGTGCTGAACCATCCCTCGCCAAGATCTAAAACAAGGAAGGGGTTGGATCATATGGCCCCAGGTGCCAACTAATGAAGATCTTCTTTAAAACAGTGTAACCCCATGTGCCTTGCATACCAACCTTGGTGGAGTGTAAAAATATTTAATTAAACACTCCCAGCCAAAAAATGTAAATTGTCTAGACTTTGCAGGGTAGGTTGTTAGCTTTAGCAGAATAGAGACCAGTTATCTTCAAGAATTTGACATTCTGTATCATTTTCCCAACTTATTTATTAGTTACTGAGACTCCAGAATCCTTTTTAATTTTATTCACCTGACCAATCCTCCCCTTAATATATGATTTTTTTATCTTTGGTCCTCAAAAGCCAGTTTATATGCTATGCCAGTTTTTAACTTCTACCCTGTGAACTTTAAATCTTACACAGTTTCCCTACATTCTTTACGCCAAAAGTGTTTTGAACAGGACCCACCATATTTACCAACAAGTGATTTCTCCCTTATGTAAATATTTGTTAGATATAAAGATTTACTACCCAACTTGTTGCATTGATTAGGGTTATACTGAATGTGACTCTAAGCTTGGACTACCTTTCTGCTTAGCAAAAATTCTTTGTCATGTTTAATAACTTCCCCTCCCAGATTAGCCAGATTTAACTCCTTCTGCATTGCATAGTACCTCTCATTATTGATCTTGAAGAGAAGTCCCAGCAGTGTGTCCTTAACATAGTAAGCAGAAATGGGTATCCCAATCCTTCTCTGTCTGAACTAGGATTTCCCAAGATATCTTTAATTTGTTTTCCTGTAGGAATGTAGAAGACCTTTGGTTTAACCTCTTTGTAAACTGAGTCAGGTGCAAAAGTAAGCCTGAATAAAGCAAATTTCACACTCCTCAAAACCGAGGTGGAATCCTTCAAAGCCCCCAGGCCTGTGGAAAATACGTCCCAGACCGCAGAATCCTTTATAAATGCATTCTATGAACACCTTCAGGAATGCATGGATCATGCAATCCCAAATAAAACCAAGACCCAATCCTCCAAAGGCAGACGGCCTGTCTGGTGGACCCCAGCCATAAACAAACTATACAATAGAAGGAGGAAGCTACTACATGATAGAGCAAAATCCCAAAAAGGGAAGGCATCTCTGATCAGTATTAGCAAAAAACTAAGGGCACTCATAAAATCGTCAAAGGCCAGCTTCGAGAGAAAAATTGCACAGGACACTAAGGATAATCACAAGGCTTTCTTTAGTTATGTTAGGAACCTGGGTGGGAATTCCCAGATATGCTCAGAATTAGTCCAAAATGACAAAAAATACACCGAACCCACAGACATTGCCAACATCCTAGCTGACAGGTTCAGCGCAAACGGCCCCCCCCACCAAAAGGGCAAATATCTATCCCAGCAGAGTGCTGCCCCTGACATCTCAGATGCTCAGGTGGGAGCCGCCCTCTCCAAAGCAAAAACACAGCATCAATGGGACCAGACAGTGTCCCAGGCTGCATCCTACATGAACTCCAAGAAGAGCTAAACCCAAACATAAAACTACTGTTCAATCTCAACCTTACTACAGGATATGTACCCAAAGAGTGGCGTACAGCAACAGTGGTCCCTCTCCACAAAGGTGGTGCCTCAACGGACCCTGGAAACTATCGCCCCATAAGCCTGACTAGCTTGGTCTGCAAAGCTATGGAAAGGATCATCATGGACCTCATAAATAAAGATATTGGGTACCTACAGACACTGGATCCTACCCAGTCTGGCTTTGTTAAGGGCAGATCCTGCCTCTTAAACCTAGTTGACTTCTTTGAAACAGTCACCAAGGCCATTGACGAAGGGAAGGTGGTCCACACAGCCTATCTGGACCTCGCAAAAGCCTTCGATACAATACCCCACTCGGGCATTATAGATAAGCTCACCAGCTTAAATATAAACCCCTATGTCACTAGATGGGTTGCAAACTGGCTCAAGGACAGAACCCACATGGTTAGAATTGCTGGAGCCATGTCAGACTCCAAACCAGTTACAAGTGGCGTCCCACAAGGCTCAGTCCTGGGACCTCTCTTGTTTGGTATATATTTCTCGGAGGTACAGACCAACACGGAAGGACTGTGGCTGACCAAGTTCGCAGATGACTGCAAACTGGGCGCCATAATCGACTCTCCAGCCGACACAAGCATCCTCCAAAAGGGCCTCATAGAAACAGACAACTGGTGCCAGAGCCATGGCCTCAAGCTAAACGCCAAAAAGTGTATAGTCATCCCCTTTGGCAAAAACAAAGTGCCCACAAATTACCACATAGGTGGTAATCTATTAAGTACAGAAGAAGTAATTAGGGACCTGGGGACCCAAGTTGATAGCAATCTCTCATTTGACAACCACGTGGCCAAAGTGGTTAGAAAAACATTTTATATAGCCCACCTAATCATGAAGGGATTCACATCTAGATTAGGGGAGGTCATCGTGCCTCTTTACTCATCCCTCATCAGGCCCATAATCGAGTAAAATGCCCCTTTTGGGATGTACCTTACCAAACACCTGCAGCAACTGGAAAGACCCCAAAAGTACCTCACCAAGAGGATCAAAGGGCTCAAACAGATGCCATATGTTGCCCGGTTAAAGAAACTCCAGCTCTACTCAGTGGCATACCGCCTGCTCAGAGGTGACCTGTGCCTGACGTATAAGGCCATGTCCAACCCGCAATTAAGGGACATGCTGCACCTCAAAAAATCCAAATCCCATCGAGCTACACGCTCGAGAGACTTGAACCTCAGCACTGAAATAAATAGGACATGCTGGAGGGACAGATTCATAACCCAGAGGCTCCCTTCACTCTGGAATAAAATCCCAGTCCAGGTTAGGCAGAGTCCCTCATTGACTTTCTTCAAGAGGAGTCTTGATGAGTGGATGGGAGATCGTAGGTTTACCCCGGGTATCACTTCTGTGTCACTGTTAGACAGAGGCACAGTATACTAACCTCGAAAAAGGGCATAGCAAAATTAATTTAAAATGGGTGGCGAAAGCCAAACACACTCTGGCTAGGCTTATAAATGCCCTAGGGCAGATAGCCTAGTATGAACCTATGAACCTATGGTGCCGCATGTAGAACATCTGTTAATACTAACCATTTTGGGGTTTGTACTTCTCGGGAGAGTCTAGAATTAATGCTTTCCAGTTCTGAAAAAGAGGACTTAATTTTATTTATAATTCCTTCATATACCATGTTCTTGTCAGCTTTGAGTGAAATGTCTATCTTAACAGTGAGGCATTTCATATTATCCAGGTTTCTCATAAAAGAATAACATACTGTTAAATTTTGCAAAGGTGTGTAATTATTTCCCAGTGCTGATGTCTTTCTAAAGTTAATTTACACCAATATATTTTGCCATATGATTTTAATACCTGGAATATGATCTCAATGTCCTTATTCTAATCTGTTGAGTAATACAGGTGACTGTCTGTTTATAAAGAAGGTTTATATTCCATATCCTATTTCAGCCAATATCTGGTGAAACAAGTCTGTTTCAAAACGTATTCCAGCTTTAATTGTACAACAAAAAATAAGAGATAATGCATAATAAAAGGGTTTGAAAGCATCCTTTTTACTTTAATTCTCAATGATGATTCCTTATATAGTGCTTCTAAAAACATAATAAATTGCCATATGGAACCCAGATGGTATAACATTCTGTAGAGGAGCCCCAGTTTTATCATATTAAATGCTTTTTCAGTGTCAAATCTAAATAGGGCCTTCTGATAATGTTGTTTTGTCTGTATCTTCAGCTATTCTTATTGTCTTTATCAGACTGAAAGTGGGAACTGTGTACCATTCATGAAACTTGTCTGATCTAGATTAATAAAGATAAGGAGGAATAATTTCACTTTTTTGCTAATATTGATTAAAAATGTTATAGCTATGATAAAATACAGATATTGTATAGTAAGATTCTTGCAGTAAAGGGTCTTTATCTTGTTTCAGTATACCCACCACTGTGACTTCCTTCCTTGCAGAAGGAGAGCTAGTATTACTAAGGATTTCAGTAAATATTTCCAGGAAGTGCTCAAAAATAACCCCCTTCCATGCTGACTGAATTTCCAGGGGAATGTCATTGGGGTCAGTGATTTTTCCTAGGTCATCTGTGGTAAAACCTCCTCCATATCTTCAGTGGTAATTTTTCTGGTTAGCATTCGTGCTGCAATATGTCTCAATAGGGGAAGTCTTACTTGTGATTAAAAGGCCTGAGTCTGCACTAGATGTAATGGGGAAGCAGGCTCCTCGCTATACAATTTAGCATAATGTTTATGAAAAAACTCAGGGACTGGAGTGAAATTTGTACCATTGCACAAATGCCTTTGTCCTTAAGCTTAGATATTTATTAATTTTATTTATTTATTTCACATGTGTTAACTGGGTTAGTCCAACTGAGTTTGCAAACAAACCCATTTTCAGTGGAGACCCGAGAGGAAAAGCCCTAGGAAACATAAGTCAAAATAAAGTGACAATATACAAATATTAAATAATCACAATACAAAATAATTGTAAAAAAGAAAAGGTTATTAACTATTTACATTGCATTGATAGCAAGTAACCCATTTTCAGTGGAGACCCAAGGGGAAAGATAAACATACAGTACAAAAACTATTAAAAATAACAATGCAAGTGCAAAATTAATTATAAAGAGAAAAAAGAAAAAATTATGAACATTAAGGGTTGCACTGATAGTAGTGGTCTAAATATACTACATATAAGAGTAAAAACAAAACGATAACCATTCAAAATAAGGAAAATGTACAGATATTGATAGGAGGTAGAGGGAAAAAGGTAAATAGTGTGGAGAATGGGAGGGGAGAGAAAGGAGGGGGCTATAGTAGGGCTATAGTAGAGCTGAGGGTTTAGGAGGTTAGTTTAAGCAGAAGTTACTTACAGAGAAAGAAAGTTAGGAGATGAAACAGGTTATACAGTAGGACAGACTAAGACTATGGTCAAGGCAACGGCATAATTTCAAGTTTAATAGGTGTGATTTTAAGCTCCTTTTTAAAACAGGGAAAGGAAGACTGGATCTAATATGGAGAGAGAGTTTGTTCCAATTTAGTGAGAGAGAGTGTTTGTAAAGTAGTTTGCCAATATTCCGTTTGGATTTATAAATTGAGAGAAGATGCTGATCAGCACTCCGTGGAGGCCGGGGGGGGGGGGGGGTAGAGAGTAACATGGGAGGTGAGAGCAGGGCAGGCAGAGGGGTTGCTGAGTATGGAAAAGGTCGTGTGGAGTTGCAATTGTAAGAGAAGGTGTGGAAATTCCAGCCACTGAAGTTTGTTTAGTGAGAGGCAGTGATGCGACGAGAGTGGTTGGTTTAGAATAAATCTGGAAATGTTGTTGTATGTTTGTTCCAGTTTCTTCATGCGGTAGTTTGGATATTGGTGAGGATGGGGGGAAGTGTATAGAAGACTAGGTAAGAGGAATGCCTGCACAAGAGTGTGTTTAGTGGCAGTAGTGAAGAATTTTTTGTTCCTATAAAGTGGTCCCAAGTTGTTGTTTTTTTTTTTTTTTTTTTTTTTTTGATGGCGTGTTGTATGTGCAAGTCATATTTTAGTCAGTCAGTTATTACCCCCAAGGAGTTTGGTGTGTGAGGCAGGGGTGATAGTGATGCCATCTAGGGAGGAATGAGAAAAATTGGATTTAAGGTGAGAGTGTGTCTGAGGTAGGAAGAGGAGGAGTTGATTTTTTTGGGGTTAAGAATTAGTTGATTATTTCTGAGTCATTTTTCAACAGATAAAGAAATTCTGTTTTAGTGTGTGTAGTTCAGAGATAGTATTGGAGATAGATAAGAGAGTAGAGTCATCTGTGTATTGTATTACAGATGAGAGACTGCAGTATGAATGTAGGTTGTTGGTAAAATGTTGAAATGGAGCGGTCCAAGTATGAAGCCTTGCGGTACTCCTGTTTGAACAACAAGGAAGGGTGAGAAAGCCTGCTGCCATCTAACAGCTTGTTTTCTGCCAGTAAGGTAAGATTGGAACCAGCCAAGAGTAGAAGGAGAGAAGTTTAGGTATGAGAGTTTAAGAAGGATGGGATGAGACAGTGTTGAAAGCTTTAGAGAGATCAAGGAATAGACAGGAGACGAGGAGGTTGTTGTCCCTAGCTTCTGCAGTAATGGATAGTAAGTTGAGGTACTGTGTTTAGGGTGGAAACCATGTTGCGAGGGGATGAGGAGATGTTCGTGAATGAGATAGGACAGTAGTTGAGTATGTTTACATTTTTCAAGGATCTTAGAGAGTGGTGAGAGAATAGCAGTTGGTCTATAGTTAGAGGGTTCAACAGAGTTGCCACCTTTGTGCAGAGGAATGGTATAGAAGGACTTCCGTATTTCTAGTACTGTATATTCCTGAATGGAGCAGTTGATTAAGATAGATACAAGATATGTAACAGAGTCAGCAGCAATTTTCAAAAATTGAAGGGGGAGTTTATTAGTGGACGGAGAGCATGGTTTTAGTTTAAGAAGCAGGGATTTGATATATTTAGTAGAAACAGGTCTTAAGGTAAAAGGCTGAGAGACAGAGGAGCATAGAGGTTTACGGGGAGGTGAAGGTGACAGAAGAGTTGAGATGAGCAGAGTTACCTGAGGGTAGGAGTTTAGAGATGCTGTCTATGAAGTGTTTGTTGGGTAAGTCTGCAGTTTCAGAGGGAGAGTGATAGGGGAAAGGGTTAAGGATGGGAGGAGAACCAGTGTGGAGCAGGGAGTTGATAGTACTCCAGACTTTTTGGGGGTCATTTGCGTGAGAGCCTTGAAATTTAGTGAATTTTTATTTGTATTTATATTTAGTGAATTTAGAAAGGAAATTTACCCCGGGGATCACGTCAGTCACCCTGCTAGACAGGGGTCCAGGGAAGTAACTAGTGTGGGAAGAAATAGCCAGGGAATTGTTATGGCTAGGCCTGTATAGGCCCTAGGGCCGATAGCCTTGTACCAACCTATGAACCTATGAAATATTGGTGTTTACCCAAAATAATGTTTTTTTACATGATTTCTGAGTTGCTTATAACTGTGGAGAAAGGCGGGAGTTTTAGTGGTTTGCCATTTGTCCATAGAGCATCTCTTTCATGCATCAAAGCATGAGTAGCTTTGGAGAGCCAGGGTGTGAAATTAGATTTGATTCTGTTTTTGCGAGTTGGGACAAGAGAGTTTAGGACATCAAAGAAAATGTGGTTGAATTTACATTATTCTTTTTCCTTATGTGCACTCAGTCTAAAAGCTAAATATGCTAAGTTGGTTGACAATGTTTCAAAGTTAGCTAGGTTTAGGGTTGTATTAACTGCCAAATTTATAATGTAGCATTTCAGTTAATATCCTCTTTACACTTCTCATGTTCTGCTTCCTGCGTATGACAACCTCTCATTTTCTTATGTTAACATTTTAAGAACCCTCTTTGATGATTGCAGAGGCAGCAGTTAGCTGATCACAAATGCTCTCTGATGGTTTCTTTAACCAAAAGAAATCAAGAGTAAGTATTCCTTGAAGTCCCACCCATTGCAGAGCCTAACTTTTAGACACCCTGATGATGCAAAGCTGAGTGTAGAAAGAAGTTCCCAACCTCATTTGAAACTCATGTCCTGTGGACAAAAATGTATTGTTCCTGCAATGCATACAAATGCCATGGTCTCAATTTTAAAATATAGTTTTATCAGTAAAAGGTCTGGCAGTACTCTGAAAAGGTAAATAAGATTCTCCAGTAAAGATAACATTTTTTTCAAGAACAAATGTATCCACTCTAGCTGCCAAGTAATGTGTAGACACGACAAAATGAAGAGCCCTGTGTTCCCCAAGTAAGCTTTTATGGGGTTTAGCTGCTCCCAAGAGTTTAAAATAGTCTGCTTGTGGAGCTAGCTGCCTTGGATATCACAAATACACTGCAGTCTAGCTTTCTGAGCATAAAAAAATCATATTCAAGTCCCCTTTTCACAAGAATGCAGCCAATCCCATGACGTATTTTTCAGGTTTGTAGTGTTGTTACACAGTGGGCTATGTAAATTATCCATAGTTACGTATTGCTGTTTTTCTTTCCTTTACATGTAAAGTGTCTACCTTCTTTACCCGATTTTTACTTCAACCAGTTCAAAAGCAAAGCCTTTTCTCACCAGTGTTACATGTGCATCTACCACCTGAATATGATGAAAAAAAATAACTATATCATATCGGTATCTATTTGTATTTAAGTTCTCCTTTTCATTTAAGTGGTTCTGCTAAAGAAAATCTGGAAACAGATTAAATTTCTCCAAATAAACAAAAATCCTGTTACACTGATTGGGGCAAACTAGCCTATTTCCTCTTCTTCTTTCGGCTTTTTCCCGGTTACGGGTTGCCACAGCGGATCACTGTCCGCTCATGATTGGCAGTGGAATTTTATGGTGTTGAGTTGCCAGCCCGGCGCCCAACCTTCCACAGAAGGCACACACACGCACACACTCACACCTAAGGCCAATTTAGAGTGTCCAGTCCACCTACAGCATGTCTTTGGGATGTGGGAGGAAACCCACGGGACCACAGGGAGGACATGCAGACTCCACACAGAAGGCACCCCAGCCGAGGATCGAACCGGAGAACCTCTTGCTGTGAGGCGGCAACGCTAACCGCTGCACCACCACGGCCGCTTGCCATTAAATAATTTTCAGTACATTAGTAATGTCTTCCTGTGCAAAGTACCAATTTTTAGAACTACCAGGGCCACAGAGAAGGTAGAAAATAGCTCAGACAAACTACAGTCACCAAGGGGATCACATTTTTTGACCATTATTTTTTAACTAAATATGATTTGTGATATTTTAGAGGATTTTATGACCACCCGTTTTGATTGTGAACTGCTGAATTTGTCAGAGTTGAATATTTCATTACTTTAATACTAAGTAACAAACAGGTACCTCACTGTTCTTTTCTTAATGAAAATGGTTTTACAGACTATAATGACTTTTTAATGACATTTTAAGTAGTTTCTATGAAACAAGGGTAGGAGTTATCACCAAAGGTATTTTTTAAATTTATAATTACACTGAGACTGATATTTATGGTCACCACATTAGTTTGTTAACTAAATGGTTCTCCTTTGTACCTACAAAAACAGCTAGCTTGGTTCAGGGCTGGCATTAGCAATTTCAGGACCTGAATGGAACATTTTAGTGAGGCCCCTCAGCTGACCCTCCTGCCATGTCGCTTTAATGGATTTAAGAATATCTCCGATTAAGTGTCAGGAATGTACACCATTACTGCATATTAAATAAAGCAATTTTGTTTATCAGCTTATATTTTGAAACAGAAGTAAACTACACTCAAATCCAACATCTCCTGTAGTAGTTCTCTCGGGGTCTGCTTAACTTTCTCAGGCACAGTATAAGTGACCTGATATTGAGGCCTTCTTTTTCTAATGGTGCTTCATTAGATGGGTAGACCCTAGCTTACCAATTAAGTATGTTCCAAAATTCCTGTAGTACTGCCTGGAATTCTTGGAATGTGGGTGTATAATAGCTGCACACTTCTCCCTTGCCACGCCCTCCCACTGCATTTCTTTCTTTCTTTCTTTCTTTCTTTTTTTTTTTTTTTTTTTTTTAATCTTCCATCTGTTTTGTGTCTTTCTTTCATTTCCCTTCTTCCCCTTATTTACTCTTTCACATCCCATCCCCAACAGTAATACATACTATTGATACTTTGTTCTGTGTGTGTTGTTTTTCATAAAAACATTATATGATAGTATGACAGTATACTGGTACTCTTTTACTAACTGAATTCTTGCATTACATCTACTTATAAGTGTGTTGATTTATGATACATAGTATACCTCTTTGTATTCTTGCTCTTACATTACCACTGTTAGACTGAATTGTATTAAATTATTGTTTCTTTGGTTGTATTTCTGTTGTGCTGTCTAAAAGTGGTCTAGGTAGATCAGTGTTCTACTTTGTTTGACGAACTTTAAATGAAAAGTATTTCTGTAATTTAAATACTTTTACATATTCCAGTGTCTTTGGGAGGTACTGCAGATAACACCAGACAGATCATGCTACTAAGAACAAGCTCAATTTGAACCTTGGAACCTGGTAAAATCTTCTGTCTCTCTTCCTCTTCTGAGGTGATCTCACCTCCCATGTCCAGTATCCTCAAATGCTAAAAAGTACTGGATAAATGAGTCTGTACTAAGGGCAGTGCTTTCTTCTGTGTGGAGACATGCGTGAATGGGCGTAACTTCGTTGAAGGTTGTGCATCAGGGCTGGCAACTCGGCACGTAAAAATCTACTGCCAATCATTAGCGGACCGGAGTTCCACTGTGGCGACCCCTAACCGGGAAAAGCCAAAAGACACAACAACTACTAAGGGCCATGCTTAATGGCTGTGGGAAGACTTGGGGGGGGGGGCAAAAAGTAAATGAAAAATTTCTAACCTCTGTTACACATTCTCGTCTAATTTCTCCCCTTTCTTCATGAGCTTTCAATCATGTCATGCACTTAGTGTGAATGGTTGGATTTCCTTACCCAGTTAATTTTTATACCTTGTTACAGTCACTGCATTTTCACAAAACCACACAAAACTGTGGAACTTCCACAAAATGCTGAAAAATAATAATCATCATTTTAGGCCTATTCTTAAAAATGCTCTCACACCACACACTATGCTACTTATTTCTAAATGTAAATTTTTGTTTGTTTGTTTTTTTAAACTGGGTAAGTGGACTAATATATGCAAATCTTTTCTTACCATATCCCACATCATAAGGGCAACAGTAAGGATTACATGCAGAGCTAATTTAGAGTAGTCACCAGTCATTATGTTTTGGCAATGGGAAGAAATCAGAATGCCTTAAGAAAACTTACATGGTTATAGGGAGAACATGCAAAACCCTCAGTTTCTGTAGATTTCTATAATATGCTTTTACCTAAAACTCTTCCCCAGTCCATTCAAACCATTTCCTAAATTTAAGATTTTGTATGCCCCCCCGGGTTTTGTATGTGACCCTGAAACTGTGATAACCCTGTAGCATATTTGAGTCTAACTGTTTCTGTTAGTGTGTTTCCCACTTTTAGCAAAGTGAATAATTTTTCTACCTACTTCTACCTTCTACCACTAAGCACACGTACCTCATGTTTAGCTTTTTTGGTATTATTTTGCTCCTGACTCTGCAGCAAGCATTTATCTGCCATACTGTTGAATTATTAACATTCAGTCACAAGTTTTAAGTGATCAGATGTTACCTCACATCACAATATGTTATTTTTTTTTCTTATGCTTGCTGTTCGACAGTTGTATCTTGTAATTATATTTATTAGCAACCAGTCATAAACCCCATGTCAGCAAAAAATGGAAAGGAAACCACAGTACCCCAATATCCATCTTCCAATTAAGCTGAGTATTTTTATCTTCTGAGAAAGTAGCTGTAGCAGTACACAAAACCATTTGGTTAGTCTAACCAGTTTTGAGTTGAAAACCCTGATGAGCATTCAACAGCAGCAACTGATTGCTGGGGGAATGTGATCAGCTAACACTATGAGTTATACAAGAGTCATGATGTAGTTACAAATAATACTGGAGTAGCCACTAGTGCAAGTCATGGTGGGTAATGTTGTCCACTCCACTTATAAAACTTGTTACTGCTATAGGAACAAAACAGTAGGAAAATGTCATGCAGTTTGCTGTAGTGTCTTTCAGGCAAATGTGTGGGCCACATAAGGCATGATGACTTTGTTATAGACTAGTGTGAAGCCCTCTTGGGCAAAATAGATCCAAGTGGCCTAAGACCGGCCCTTGGCTTGGCTGGTGTGTTGTTAGAATTGAAGCTTTTCATCAGAAAACTAAACTTTGAAGTACTGTTTTGTAAAAATAACATTCATGACCACCTAAGAAGGCACAGCAACCTTCAGCCCTGTAGGATGCAGCCTGGGATGTTGTCGGGTCCCAAAAAATACAGCCTCCATGGGACCTGATAACATCCCAGGCTGCATCATACATGAACTCAGGCAGGAACTTGCAGCACCATTAGGCACCCTGTTCAACCAAAGCCTGAGTACCGGCTTCATCCCAGCCAAGTGGAGGACAGTCACTGTCATCCCTTTGCACAAAGGTGGAGTGTCCACTGATCCAGGAAATTATAGACCCATTGGCCTAACTAGCCTGATCTACAAGGCCATGGAAAGGATGATCGTGGACCTTATTACCAAGAACATTGGCAACCTCCAAACACTCAGTCCCACACAGTTTGGTTTTGTCAAGGGGAGGTCATGCCTGTTAAATCTGGTTGACTTCTTTGAGACAGTCACCAAAGCCATGGATGAGGGGAAGATTGCACACCGCTTACCTTGACCTGGCCAAAACCTTCAATACTATTCCCCACTCAGGTATAATAGATAAACTGTCTCAACTAAGCATCAATCCATATGTTACAAGATGGGTGGAAAACTGGCTCACTGATAGAACCCACCTAGTCAAAATAGGGGAAGCCACCTCAAGCAGTAGACCTGTAACGAGTGGTGTACCCCAAAGAATGGTCTTGGGGCCCCTGTTGTTTGGAATATACTTTTCTGAGGTGCAGACCAAAACCAATGGGCTGTGCCTGACCAAGTTTGCAGATGACTGCAAGCTGGGCGCTGTCATCAATACCCCTAGTAATGTAGACATCAACCAAGAGGGTCTCATCCAAGCAAATGACTGGTGCTAGAAACACGGCCTCAGACAGACTGCCAAAAAATGCATCATCATCTCCTTTGGGTAGAGTGAAATCCCCACAAATTATCACATTAATAACAAGGTCCTAAGTAGGCAATCAGTTGTCAGGGATTTGGGCACTGAGGTTGATAGCAAACTGACTTTTGACCATCATATTACCTCCATTGTACGGAAAGCTTTCTACTTGGCACACCTCATTAGTAAGGGTACCTCATCCAGAGACAAGGAGGTCATAACATCCCTGTATTCTTCCCTTATAAGGCCAATTATTGAATACAATGCCCCTTTCGGCATGTACGTCACAAAGCACATGCAGCAGCTGGAGAGACCACAGAGGTTCCTCACCAGGAGAATCCAGGGCCTCAAACATTTACCCTACACATATAGGCTAAAAGCCCTGTCTCTCTACTCAGTCTCATACGGACTCCTCAGAGGTGACATCAATGTGGCATACAAAGCAATCTCAGACCCTGCCTTGATGGGACTGCTGCATATCCGCAAGTCAAGCTCCACTCAAGTAACCCACATACGCAGTCTCAACCTGGTCTGTGACATCAATAGGACTTGTTGGTGGGACAGATTTGTGTTCCAGAGACTCCCCCTTCTATGCACTGGACTCCCTGTCCACATCAAGCAGAGTACCTCATTAACCCTTTTTAAGTGCAACCTGGATAACAGGATGGGGAACAGAAAGTACACCACTAGGATTCCACCTGTATCCCTGCTGGACAGGAGCATCGGGTGCTGACATGTCGGAACATAGGCTAAGTTTTTGCCTAGGCTTGTATGGGCCTTAGGGGCAATAGCTTAGTAAGTTCCTGTGATGCTCTGATCCTATGAACCCACCACTTATATTTGTACATAACTTGTTTGAAAGGTGTGTGAAAGGGACATTAGGCATCTGCTGAATAACAAAACAGGAAAATTTATAGGACCCTCACAAATGCTGAAAGTACCATTCTTAAAACAACTTTGTCAGGATGGCACTATTATTATTATGAAACCTGATAAAGGTGGGGGACTGTTTTTTATTGATTCTGATGAATATGTTAATAGCATGAGCCTGATTCTTAACAGTGATGATTTTTATAGACAAGTGTCCGCGAATGAAATGAAAGTGGCCTTTAATAAAACAGATTTGTAGCTAGATGATTTTGTATTCCATGTACTACTAATTCTTACAGGTCAAAAGTCAGATAACACTTCATATATTAGGGATTCTGAAAACTCATAAAAACCTGAATAGCTCGCCATTTAGACCTGTAATTTCAGCTAAGGGTAGCAAAATTAAGACAGTAGCAGTGTTTGCATTTAGAAAATTGAAAGGTATTTTAGACCATTGAATGTGCATTGCAGAGGTGCTAGTTTCAAATAATGCTTTTTTTAATTATCTTTGGTGGACTTCAGTGGTGTAAATTTCTATTTTAATACTTTTTACAAAAATCATTTGGGACTTGTGTTCACCTCTTGGACTTATTATATTATACAAAGATTGACTCATACAGCTGGTGTACAGTTATCCCGTAATGTTGTAGGTCTAGCTTGGTTTAGGGACTTGCTTTGTGAATCACAGTTTCTGCAGGGAATTGATATTTATTTAAACTTTGACTGTAGGGAAATAGGCCTTGAAAATAACTTATTTTCCTTCAAGGGTGAGATATTTAAACAGATATCAGGAGTGGCTATGGGAGCTGCACCAACCCCAAGTGTTGCCAACCTTGTCCTTTGTAAATGAGAAAGTGAGGTATTTTCATCATCTGAGATGGCTAGATTAATTAAAGTATGTGCCAGATTTTTGGATTGCATTTTTATTGTGTAGTCTGGTACTGTGGATGAACTAACTTTTTAATTAATTATTTTAAACACATCTACCACTATTAAACTTTCACATCTTATGCTTTTATTAATGTTTTGTATGTGGAACTTAGCAAAAGTTAAAATAAAAGAGAAATATCTTCCAATGTGTACAGAAAAAAGTCTTTTAGCAATTCCTTCGTGCATTGCACTAGTAATCACCTGCTTTGGATGAAAAAGAATGTAGTAAAAGGACAGTTTGTAAGGATTTCTAGCAAGATGTCAAATTATGACATTTTTTTTAAGGAGTATAATTTTTTTTTGAAAAAAAAAAAAAAGAGTTTGCAGATAGGGGTTACCCCACAAGTTTGGTGGATGATATTATTACAGAGATGCCTTCTAAGTGAACTACCAGTTTTGCACGTATCCTTTTGTTTGGTATGAATAGGACAAAGGATAAGAGCATAGGGTCACAAGACGCTAAGGCACTTTGCCTACGATTTTCCATTATGAAACAACATTGGCCTATTATAACATTGAGTGGGGACCTAGGTAACAGACTTGACTTAGGAACTCTGTGTTTAAATCTGGCTTTAATTTGAAATTGCATTTTTGAGTCAAAGAGACACATGGTTGGGGGGAGGACTTAGTTTACCTGGGCTTGTTTATGTATGGGACATGCAAACAATGTAGGTTAATTAATGCAAGCACGTTTGTGCTTGTAGATGATAAACCTATATGTTGTCCTGCAAAAGTTGGTATAATTGCACCACTAAGGGAGTGTGGTATATGTGGCAACCTGTCTAGCTTGTTCAGCATTTTACATAGAAAAAGCTGAGTAGTGTCTCAACATAAGGATTTATCAGCATATTTATGCTATTAAAAACAGGATAAGAACAATGCCTTAGCTAGGCATGTGGTGATGTGTCCTGATTTTAAAAGGTTTGTGTTTTTTATGCTGGAAAAGGTTAAATGTAACCACCGGCGGTGATGGGGATTAGACTAATTTGTTACTGAGGAAAGAGTTGATTTATCAAATAACTTTGTATGTTGACTGTGACGATAGGAGGTACTGCCAGCCATCCCAAGAGAAGTAGGGTAGTAGATGTGTGACATGTGCCAGCAGAGCTAGCTGGAATTTTGTAATTAATTATATGTCATTTGTATATCAAACTGATTTGTACAGATGCTTGTGCTGAAAATGCATCTGTGAGGTTTGCTTGTGTTAAAATGTATCATCAGTGTGCACTGCTATAAGGAAAGAAATGTACATGCATTGTTGCAACTGAGTTAAATGTGTATATTTTAACAGAGGACTGGAGGCGAAGAGGTTAATCTTAAACTTCAAAATATATCTGAAATTAAATTACTTTATGTGTTAAGCCATAAAGATGTTATCCCATTGTTTTAAAGGCAGCCAGACACACAATGTCTGTACTAGAGAATAGGTTGTAGCTCCTGCAGGAAGACTGGAATGGTTTTATGACTTCCAGCAGTTGCACTACATCTGAGCAAAGCTCTATCTGTGTGTAAGGTAACACATAGATACAAAAATCCTGACAGCTTCTAGTGATGGGGGATAGTGTGACCAGATGTGTGTGATGTCATTCTGTACAGAAATATTGTTTTAATATTAGAGGAGGCTGAAGTCTCAGGAGCATTCTGTATTCTGACTTGGATCTGAGAACATGGACCACTCACCCACATCATCTTGCCTTGTGGTAGTACGTAACTTAACTAGGGAACAGTAATTCTTTTAGATTTGTCAGGAGAGTATAGTGAGATTAGAGGTACTGATTTTTTACAATTGTATGAAACGTTCCATTGGTGGTGTTTTTAATATCTCCTGTG
The DNA here is from genome assembly GCF_019279795.1 of Protopterus annectens. NCBI lineage: Eukaryota > Metazoa > Chordata > Ceratodontiformes > Protopteridae > Protopterus > Protopterus annectens. Next base: position 202,264,915 of record NC_056727.1, read on the forward strand.
ACTGAAACTCTGGTGTTTACTGTAAATAGATATTTTGTATTTTCTTGTTCTTTTATTATTTTTTCTCTGCGGCTGGTCATTTTTAGAAAATGTTTAAGCTTTGACAGTATTTGATTATATTTATTTGGTGATAACTGTGGCCATTCCTGAAAGCTGTGCTGTTTAGTCAACATTACTATTTGTATTAATTTCACTCAGTATAACTGGGTACCCTTGTAAGATCGTTAAAGTATCTGGGGTTCTAGTGACAGTGATAACTAACTTATAGTCTCGGCAGAAGGGGACATAGCAGGTGATTTGTACCAGCCTTTCCCGTGTCAGTGGGGAGTCTTATTGGGGGTCTGGACCAATATAGAGAGAAACTAGCCCCTGCAGTGGGCATGTTCCCTGGGTACTATAAAGGGAAATTGTGCTTAATGCAGAGAGGTTTGCATCTGGAAATACTGAGTGTATCCATTTGTATTCCAAGTGAACACCCCTCCCCAATTTCAGTGGTGAGGATTCAGGCTCCTTGATTACTGGCCCCGAGTGGGGACGTCACATGTTGGTGAGCAGTGGTGTGGATATTGAACTTCTGTAGCCTGTAAGCAGTTGTCATTAAAGGTGTACTCTCAATCAGCCACAAAATAGACATTCAGAGTTTCATATTACAACAGTTTTATTAATTTATTTTTTGTTATTTAGTTTAGTCAGGAAGACCAGGCAAAGCTGTCAGCAGAGGGTTATGGCAAGCTGAAAAAGAACCATTTGGCCAAGGTGTGCAAAGCCAAAGGACTGGTATATGCCAACCTGACTAAACAGGAAATGATTTCAGCCTTAGTTGCAGCTCAGACCAGTAACCTGGAGGATAACCAGTCTATGATGGGAATTTTTAGCCGGCAGAAACAGGACAGTTCACCTTCTCCTCAGAGGACTTAGAAAAACATCTCGAGTTAGAGACTTGAACTGGAGGCCAAACATTTGGAATTAGAATCGGCAGAGAGACTGCGGTGTTTGGAGGTCAAAGTAGAATCAGCAGAGATAATGCAGCGTTTAGAGGCTGAAGAAAATAAATTGCAGCATCAACATGAAAAGGAGATGCTGACTCTTCCCCAGTGTCATGGAGGTAATGGGGAAGGGAGTAACTGAACCCCAGAAGCAATAAAGGTCTGTAAATGTCTTCCACAGTTTACAGAAGGTGATAATTTTGATAGTTTTATTCATGTATTTAAAAGGGTATGTAAATAGTATAATGCTGACCAAGGGCTGTGGGTATGGTTCCTGAACCCCTTACTCCACGGTAAAGCTGTAACTGCTGTTTCTAAAGTTTCTGATATTGATTGTTTAAATTCTGACAAAGTCAATTTTTCTTACTAGAATGTTTTAAGTTAACACCTGAAGCTTACCGAAAAAAGTTACTTGAGCATAGATGCAAGGGAAATGAAAGTGTGTGTGATTATATTACTGTGTTAAGCACTTATTTTCATAGGTGGGTGAGTGGGTGTCAGGCCACCACTTTTGAAGGGCTGGCAGATCTTTTGATGAGAGAACATGCCCTAAGCACTTTGCCTGAAGACATGAGAATCTGGTTGGCAGACTGAGAATGCAACTCTGCAGATGAGCTCGGGGAAAAAGGGGGATCTCTACTTAGCAAGCAGGGCATCACTGCACAGGAAGAGGATACCCAGTGCTGCACATAGATGTAAGAGAACCCATGGTGAGCATCCTAAATCACCCCAACAGAGTTCACCAGTAACCAGGGAAGCCACTAGTTCAGGTACACGGCCAGCATCAAGGATTAAATGTTTTAAATGTAACCACTGGAGCCATGTATCATATAGATGTCCACGGAGGGAAAATGGGGAACAAAAGGTGGGGTAGCCAGCAAGTGGGAATAACAGTATGCCAGTGGTAAGTTGACTGGAGACAACAAGGGTACCAAATGATCACAAGAGGTTATATCCTATTTTAGTTAATGGAAAACAGGCTACTGCTATGAGAGACACAGCCTCTGACATTACCATTGTGAAGTCTGCAGTGGTTACAGAGGAGCAGTATTGCTTAGGCAGTCCACTCTAGTCAGAGCTTTAGGAGGGATGCCATTCCATATGCCTTTGGCCAGCGTTCACCTTGACTGGGAGGGTGGAAAAGGAAGCAAGCAAGTAGGTGTGTTTGAGGATTTCCCTGCAGATGTCCTGATAGGGAATGACTTTGATAATGCAGTAACTTGTTTGCATGCAGTTACATGTGGTCAGGCTTGGAGACAGACATGTGGGTCTGGTAGCCTGAAGGAGACCCAGACAGACACCACTCCTGAAGCCAGGGCTGGTGGTGTGGCTATTTCAAGGAGGGGAGCTACCCTGTAGCAGTGATCCTGAAGGTGAGCCACAGTTACTGGTAGGTACTGATGTTCCCTTGGACAGAGCGACTGCAAAGGCAGAGGGGAGTGGTAGTACCCAGGCTGACAGTGAGGTACTGCTGTCAGAGGATACCACTCTTCCTGTGCAAAGGCAGCTGGGAAGAGTCACAAAAGTAGAGCTGAGACAGGCTCAGCTGTCAGACCCTGCAGTAAGAGGCTTGAAGGAGGTAGCTAGGAAGGTACATGATTCTCAAGGAAAAGGGGAGTCTGTATACTGGAACAAAGGTTACTGTATAGGGAGTGGACCCCTAAGGGAGGGGTAGAGAGTGAGGTAATACAGTTGTTGGTAGTGTCGAGAGCCTGCCGTCTGGCACTTCAAGTCATTGCCCGTGACATTCCTTTTGCAGGTCATATGGGCATAAAGTGTACCAAACAACATATTATGCAGAACTTTTATTGGCCTTGAATTGCAAGGTATGTAACAGGGTACTGAAAGACCTATGAGCAGTGCCAAAAAGTAGGCAAGATAGGAGACAAGCTCAAAGCTCCTTTGATACCTTTGCCTGTGATTGAGGAGCCATTTCAGAGGGTAGATATGGATATTGGTGGGCCTCTGAGTACCCCAAGCTCCACAGGGAAGAAGTATATCCTGGTGGTAGCAGACTATGCTGCTAGATACTCTAAGGCAGTGGCTCTGTCCTTCATTGAGGCGAAGAATGTGGCAAATGCTTTTCTAGAGATTTTCAGCAGGGTAGGTTCCCAAGAGAAATACTGACAGGTTCCAACTTCATGTCAGACCTGCTGGCTTGTCTTTGGAAGCACTGAGGGATGAAGCACCTAAAGACCACCCCTACCATCCCCAGACTAACGGTCTTATGGAAAGGTTAAACTCTACATGAAAAAACATACTATGGGCATTTAAAGGCCAGTTTAAGAGAGAGTGGACAAATATTTGCCCCATCTGCTGTTTGCTTACAGAGAGGTACCCCAGGAATCCACAGGTTTTTCACATTTTGAGTTGCTGTATGGCCATAGTGTGAGAGGACCTTTAGATCTGATTCTTGATGAGTGGAATGGTGAGTGTGAATCCTACAAGGAGTCTGTTGTGGCATATGTCCTAAATCTCAGGGCAAGGCTCAGGTAGCTCATAGGCTCGACCCAGCAGGAAAACATCTGGTATGACAGGAATGCTAGAGCTAGAGAGTATGCTGTGCAGCAGCAGTTTGTGGTTCTCATTCCTGTCAGACACACTAAGCTGTTAGCAGCTTGGGAGGGACCCTTTAAAGTGATAAGGAAGGTCAGTGATGTTAACTACATGGTAGAAATGCTAGACAGGAGGCAGGAGCCCAAGTTGTGCCTTGTTAACATGATGAAACCTTACCATGATAGGGAGGCCCTGGTGCTGAGTAGTTGCAGTTGACAGCAGGAGGAGTTTGAGGGGGATCTGGTGACTGATCTCACACCTCTATGGAATGAGTAGCAATTTCCCACCGGCTATCTGCTACCCAAGTTCGAGAAATCCGAGCAGTGCTACAGGAGTTTGGAGGCATGTTCACTGGGAAATCTGGGTACACCCACCAGTTGCAGCACCATGTGGATACAGGACCCAGATGCCTGTCAAGCAGGCCTCATACAGGGTGCCTGAGAAAATCAAGACTCTGAGGGAGGAGATACAGGGAATGCTGGAATTGGGGGTAATCCAGGAGTCCAGCAGTCCCTGGTGCTGGTGCCAAAGAAAGATGGCAGCACCAGGTTCTCTGTGGACTACAGGAAACTAAATAGTCATGCAGAGTCAGATGCTTACACCATGCCTAGGACAGATGAAGCCTAGAGCAGCTGGATGGGGCTAAGTATCTGACCACTATTGATCTGACCAAGGCCTAGTGGCAGGTGACTTTGACTCCCATGGATAGAGAGAGGTCAATCTTTGTGACTCCTTTCAGATTATACAAGTTCACAAAGATGCCCTTTTAGATGAAAAATGCCCTAGCGACTTTCCAGAGTCTGGTAGATCGTATCCTAGCAGGAGCAGGAGATTATGCCCTTGCTTACCTAGATGATAATTGATATCTACAGCCATTCCTGGCATAAGCACCTTCAGCATGTTAGGAAGGTCATGGGCAGACTGCAAAGTGCAGGGTTGACCATTAAGCCCAGTAAGTGTCAGGTGGGTATGGCAGAGGTCTTCTACCTGGAATATAGAGGGGGGAGTGGTAAGATCAGGCCAGACCCTATCAAGGCAGAAGCCATTCAGGCTTGGCCTGCCCGTGTTACCAAAAAACAGGTGAGGGCATTCTTGGGGACAGCGGGGTACTATAGAAAGTTTGTTCCCAAGTGTAGATCAATGTGTGTGTATATACCTTTAAGAAGCTATCCAAGGGCTTGCACAAGTGTATAAATACTGATCACGTGCAAGTTAGACTGCCAGTTTTTAGTAAGCCATTGAGATGTAAGCATGTACATAGACGCCAGAACCATAGAACGAGGGGGAAGGACCACCCCCCCACACGCACACTTTTACAGCTGCCCAACCTGTAAGGAATTGTGCATGTGTCGCATGTTATTTAAATACTTAAAAGTGCAAAGTAAAAACATTCACATCAAGCCTGCTGGCCATCCATGGTAAGGAGGTTTATTTATGTGTTTCCCCCAACTGTGTCCCCCGTTTATGCACATTATGTGCTCCGTTCAGTTTATCAGTAGCTGGTAGCTGGTGTTCTCCGTTTATGTACGATGTTCTTCACGTTTCACTGTTGCAGTCATCACATTTGGGTTATCTGCTTGCAGTAGCCCTCAGTCGGCCTGATTATCAAAGTCTTGGGTCCTGCATCGGTTGCTGTCTCATCTTCCGTGACTTCAGGTAGTCAGGGGTATAAAGCATGTAGATGACGCCATTACATCAGTCTTTCTTGCCGTGCTGTGCCTGAAGCAGAAGCATTTCGTAAGTGCCAATCGGCTGACTCCAAAAATTTTCGTTTTTGAGTTTCAGAACCAAAGTCTTTAACTAAAGCTAAGTACCCCGTTGGGGAAATTTTTTCTTGCTCTTTACCGATGTCAGTAAAAGTTAATAATTGCATTTCTTGGGAAAGCAAATACCTCATAAAGATTTTCATCCGTACTGTATTCCTTGCCTAGGCCCTGACCACGACGTACCTCGCTGTCAGTTTTGTGCCTTATTTAACCAATGAACTATCTGTCATCGGTATAGTTACGCATTTAAATATTTCAGTTCTCGGTTCAATTATCCAGATATGTCTTCGGTAAGCCATCTGACTACCGACATTCTGAAAAAATGTAAAGATAAAGACAGAGACAGGCCGCCTAGGTCAAAAGCTGCTGATGACACTTCTAAGCCAGTTGCCAGTTCGCCGGTACTCAGTGAGGCGCTTTCGCAGCCCCTGATACCCACTACTTCAGATTCGCAGGCCTCTACTGACACCCATTCGGAGTCCGGTATGCCGCAGGATGCTTCAGCTGTGGAATGTGGATGTCTCTACCTTGGATGGGTCCGGAGCTGCTGTGTAGGCACCGGCTTCTGAGGGTGTATTCAGGCCTACTGACTTGCATATTAAACCAACGCCACATTCTTCTTTAAGGCCTAAAACTCGAACCATGCCTAGAAAACCGGTGCCCAGATCGCATGCTCAGGTCTCTAGACCTAAAAAACAAATTATAAGAATGGCTGAAGACCTTATTACTTTCCCCTTCTAAGAGACCTAGGACTGAATTTGCTTATGACTCTTCTGACCAGGATTCTGAAATTTCTGTTTCTTCTGATGACCAGGATTTACCCTTATCTACCTATGAGGATTCTGATGCAGAGGACTCTATTCCCTCTGCTTCCCCTCCAGATGATTTCCTTTTGGTGAAACCTTGCATACTCTTAAGGAGCATTTCCGCTGGGAAAGCCAGGATTACTCTGATTCTAAAAAGAGGCTTAGGGATTTTTTACTCCTGCCTCACCACAGGCCTTTAGCTATCCCTCCTGTACTAGACATTGTTGATTATGCCTTTTCGGAATCTAGCATGGCCCCTGACTCTTTACCTCCTGCTCCCAGAAAACCTGATAGATATTACAGGGTTCCTGACTCTCACAAGTTCCTTTTTAAAAATCCTACTTTGGATACTGAGACCATTTCACAGGGACCCAAGGGCATTAAGGCTACTACTGCCAAAAATCTTACCCCTTCTGATAGAATCCAGGGTGCTGGATAGATGGGGTAAGAAGGTATAAACGTATGCAACATTGGCCATTAGGGCCTTAAACTGTCAGTTTCACATGTTAAAGTATCAGCAACATATTATTGGATTGCTTAAACAGAAAATGTTGTTGATTCCTGAGTGTGCTGAAAATAAGGATTTACAGGATTTAATGCATTCTGCTGAACAGGTTGGAAAACATACTTTGCAATGTGGTTTTGATTCATTAGCATCTTGCAGGGCTGCTGTCACTGGGCCTGTACTTAGAAGGCATGCTTGGCTTATGGATCAATCTTTGCCTGATCATGTTAAAGCTAAATTTTTGGATTCTTCCTCTAATCAGGACCGCCTTTTTGGCAACAAAGCAGAAGTTGTTCTTAAAAAAATGGAGGAAAAAGCTAAATCAATGCAAACGGTTAAGGATTTCCTACAAGTACACCCTCCAAGGTTTAGTAGGCATTGGCCCTCTAAGAATTGGTCCTTTCCTGCCTCTTCCAGGCCTTCTCAGTCCAAACCCAGTACAAGCAGAACCCCCAGATTTCAGCCCCAGGGTAAGCACAGGACTAAGCAGTGGGGTGCTTCCACTTCCAAATCAGGGAGTACTAAGACTCCCCCTATGGTAAGCTGTCTCAATGACTTAACCTTAAAACTTCCAAGCATTTCTCAACTGTCTGCTCCTTTAGGGGGAAAGATTGCTCTGCAGGCCAAAAACTGGGAACTCATTACAAATATAGTTTCCCAAGGATACAGATTTCACTTCCACACGTTACCAACCCCAAACAGTTGGCCAGATCTACCCCCAAATCAGTGGGCAGAGGCTCAAACACTAGTACTCTCTCTCTTAAGCATAAAGGCTATTCAAACTGTACCAGAAGAGGAAAAGAGACAAGGTTTTTACTCAAGACTTTTCCTAGTACCCAAAAAAGACAATTCATGGCGTCCTATCCTACTTAAACACTTTTTTGCTGATTCCAAAATTCAAGATGCTAACTCTTCACCAGTTGCTTCCTCTGCTAGACAAAGATGACTGGTTGGCAACACTGGATTTAAAGGAAGCCTACCTGCACATCCCAATCAGGGAATCTTCCAGAAGATACCTACGCTTCAAACAGGCTGCATGCACTATCAGTTCTCTGCACTGCCCTTTGGTTTATCTACTGCGCCCAGGGTATTCACAAAGTGCCTAGCTCCAGTCATTGCATTTTGCAGGCAAAGAAAAATTCAAATATATCCATACCTGGACGATTGTCTAATTCAGGCAGAAAGCCAGGGCATACTTTTGAATCATCTGTCATTTGTACAAAAGGTGCTTACTTGGCTGGGGTACACCATAAACGAAAATAAATCTCATCTGGTACCCTGTCAACAAATTATATTCCTGGGAGCAAGCTTTAACACAACTACCCAGATTGCTTTCCTCACTCAAGAGAAACAAATTCATTTGACAACTTATTTCAAACTAATGGCCACAAAGACCCTGCTGTCTGTAAGGCAAATACTACAAGCTTTCATGGCCTCCTGCATTCTACTAATTCCATATGCAAGACTGCATATGAGGAAATTACAGTGGTATCTAAAAAGCCTATGGTATCAACATTCTCAGGATCTAGAAGCAATGATTCCTATCATACCTTGACTATGGTTAGAATACCTTTGGTGGGCAGAGGCCTGCCACCTAAACAAGGGACTACCATTCACTCTATCCCCGGCCGCCCAAACCCTAACAACAGACACATCAAACTATGCATGAGGGGGCTCATCTGACAGGGAAGTGCATTCAGGACAAATGGAGCCCAAGTCAAATGCACCTGCATATCATTCAAAAAGAAATGTTAGCTGTACAGAACGCGCTGACAGCCTTCAAGGACCACATTCTTCCAGGACAATTAATGGTAAAGACGGACAACACCACTGTTATGTGGTACATAAACAAGCAGGGGGGGGGGTACCCATTCCTACCCCCTCTGCAGACTAGTCATGTCTCTGTGTAACACAGCCTTGAGCTACCAAGTACATCTACAAGCTCAATTCCTGCCAGGAAGACTAAATACACTGGATGATGAACTAAGCAGAAATCTCATGGACCCACACAAGTGGAAACTGGAATCAAAGACTTTGAACATGTTGATACACAAATGGGGGAGTCCAGATATAGACCTGTTTGCCTCTCCCCATAACTACCAATTGGATAAATTCTGCTCAAGGACTTCCCACAAACTAGCTTAGAAAGTGGATGCTCTGTCCTTCAGCTGGAAAAATCTATCAGGGTATGCCTTTCCCCCTCTGCCTCTCCTCTCCAAAGTACTACTAAAGATCAAACAGGACAAACCAAGGTTGATACTAATTGCACCAGACTGGCCTCGCCAGCACTGGTACCCCGTCTTGCGCAGTGTGTCACTGCTGGCTCCATGGCACCTGCCTCAGACCCCTACCCTGCTGTCTCAGCAGGACAGCCAGATTCTGCACCCTCAGCTTCAAACCCTGAACCTGGCAGCCTGGCTAATTATCTAATTTCAACATTACCATCCCTCAGTAAACAAGTGTTGGATGTCATTTTGGAGGCAAGGAGGCCTAGTGCTCGAAAATCTTATGCTGAAAAATGGAAGAGATTCTGTGCCTGGAACCAAACTTAGGAGATGGACACAGCAGCGCCCAGTTTACCTCAGATTCTCCAATACTTAACTGAGATGCTGCATAAGGGCCTTTCTTTTTCCTCCATCAGAATTCACACCTCAGCCATTTCAGCTCATTACAACACAGAACCACCCCTCTTCTCTCATCCACTGCTCAAGCAGTTCCTCAGAGGGGCCAAAAACTTAAGGTCACCCAGGAGAGCCCCAACTCCAGCCTGGGACCTTAACTTTGTATTGGAAAAACTCACTCTTCCTTCTTTTGAGCCAGCTGCAAGTGGAGAGTTGAAATTCCTTTCTTGGAAAACAGCCTTCCTTTTAGCAATCACTTCAGCAAGAAGGGTATCTGAATTACAGGCCCTTATGGCACTGGAGCCTTTCATCATCTTTCATGCAGAGAGTGTGTCCCTTAGGACCAATCCCTACTTCATGCCCAAGCTGGTTTCCAGTGTGGCTCTTAATCAGTCCATTCATTTGCCAGCCTTCTTTCCTAATCCACAGAACAAAGGGGAATGCATGTTGCACGCCTTAGATGTGCACTGGCAACTGAGATTTTACTTGGACAGGACTAAACCTCAAAGGAAATCTGAACAACTGCTGGTGGCATTTGCTGCAGGGGTAGAGAGGAAAGCTATTTCAAATCAAACCATTTCTAAATAGATAGACCATTGCATTCATTTATGCTATAAGCACCATAGAAAACCTATCCCACAGGGGATTAGACCCCATTCAATCAGGGCTGCATCTACCTCCACAGCCTTTCTCAGAGGTGTCCCTACCAGCGACATCCTAGAAGCTGCTACCTGGAGTTCTGTACATACTTTCACCAAGCATTACCATTTGCCAATTTTCTCTAAATCCAGAGGTGGCTTTGCCACCGCAGTCTTGAAGGGCCTTATAGCTGGTTCCTAAGGCTATCTAATTTCCTTCTTCCATCCTTAGCTTTGGGAATCTACCCAAATGTGATAACTGCAACAGTGAATACACTCGAACATCTACATTTATGGTAAGTGTACACAACTGTACTTTATCAAAAGTTGCCTTTAAATATATTTAACTCTCTATCTATATATAATTTGTGTGTGTGTGTGTGTGTGTGTGTGTGTGTGTGTGTGTGTGTGTGTGTGTGTGTGTGCACTTTATGTACAACAGCTTCTGGTCTGTTCCTCTTACAATTTGTGGTTTTATGACAAATCAATGAGAATGGAATTCACTAAATAATTTCAGCCCTTTAAGGTACAGGAGTGGACTTAAGTGGCAGTAAAGTATACAAAACAAAGAAATCACTTGCCTGGCAGGAAATCTCCTGTTGACTACAGGCTGAAAATAACAAGTATGTGTTCAGTAGTGTTGTCACAGCATTCAAATAATAGGTTCATAGGTGTGTACTAGGCTAATGGCCCTGGGCCTTTTACAACCCTAGATATAGGATTACCCTGGCATAGTGCCACCCGACCTTAGTTCCCACTGCCTCTGTCAAGTAGAACCACTGGTGTTATCACTGGGGTGAATTATTCTGTTTCACATCCACTCAGCAAGATTTCTGTTGAAGAGGGTCAGCGAGGTGCTCTGTTTGACATGTATGGGAAGTCTCTTCCACAGCACTGGCAGTCTGTGGGTTATGAACCTGTCCCTCCAGCATGTTCTGTTAATTGTGGTGATGAGGTTAAGATCTCTGGAGAGTGTGGTGCGGAGGCATTGGGATTTCTTTAGATGTCGCTTTAGATGTAGCATTTCTAACAGAGCTGGGTCAGACATGGCTTTGTAAGTCAAGCAGAGATTGTCTGTAAGTAGGCGATATGAGACAAAGAATAGTTGAAGTTTTTTGAGTCTGTCCATATAGGGCATGTGTTTAAGGCCTAGAATCACATGTGTGAGGTACTTTTGCAGCCTCTCCAGTTGTTGCAGGTGTCTAGTGAGGTACATGCCAAATGGGGAATTGTACTCGATTATTGGCCTAATGAGGGAAGAGTAGAAGGAGACAATGACCTCTTTCTTCCTGGATGCAGTTAATGTGGTAATTCATGGGAACCAGGTTTATCCCAAAGGGGATGAGGACACATTTTTTGGCATTGAGCTTAAGGCCATGGCTCTGACACCAGTCGTTGGTCACAGTGCGGTCATTCTGTAGGATGTCAACATCACTTGAAGAGTTAATAATAGCTCCCAACTTGCAATCTTCTGCGAACTTTCTCAGCCAGAGTCCCTTCGTGTTGGCTTGGACTTCAGAGAAGTAGATACCAAACAGGAGAGGACTCAGGACTGAACCCTGTGGCACTCCACTCGTGACTAATCGGCAGTCTGACTTGGAGTCAGCTACGTTCACACTGTGGGTTCTATCTGTGAGCCAGTTTGCAACCCATCTAGTGATATAGGGGTTGATTCCAAGCTTAGTGAGTTTTTTCTATGATTCCTGAGTGGGGAATGGTATCAAAAGCCTTGGCCAGATCAAGGTAGGCTGTATGAACCACCTTGCCTTCATCCACAGCTCTGGTGACTGACTCAAAGAAGTCGACCATCTACCTTTCAGAAAATCAAACTGTGTGGGATCCAGAGTTTGGAGATTCCCTATATCCTTGTTTATTAGGTCCATGATGATGCGTTCCATAACTTTGCCTATCAGGCTCGGCAGACTAATGGGGTGATAGTTCCCAGTGTCTGTAGTCACTTTTTATTTGTGGAGAGGGATGACTTAGCAGTGCGCCATTCAGCAGGGACAAAGCCTGAGGTGATTGAACAGGGCACACAGGTGAGGTGCCAGTTCACTCTGTAGTTCATGTAGAACACAACCAGGGATATTGTCAGGTCCAATAGAAGCTGTATTCTTGGCTTTGGAGAGTGCTGTTTTAACCTATGCAGCAGTAATACTGGGTGTCTGGCAATCGACTGGTATTGTGATTGTGCCTTTGGGGGGGGGGGGTAAAGTTAGCACTGAATCTGTTGGCCAGTGTACTGGCAATATCTGTTGGCTCGGTATAGGAGGTACCATTGTGCAGTAGCTCAGAGCAAATCTAGGTATTGCCGTGGAGATTCTTTACATAACTATAGAAGGCCTTGTGGTTGTCTTTACTGTCTGCTGCAGTTCTGTTTTCATACCTAGCTTTGAAGGATTTGATGAGGGATCTCAACTTTTTGTTGAAGCAGAAAAGGGAGTTTTTCCAGTCTTGGAACTTCACCTTATTCCGCATCCATTTCCTCCTTCTGTTGCAGAATTTGTTTATAGCAGGGGACAACCAGTTAGGCTTCCTTTTTTTGGAGGAGAGTGTCTTGGTTCTATTGGGTATGGCAAGATCCATGCATTTGTGTACATGTTCGTACAGTGCATTGGTGTATGACTCTGCAGTCACACAACTATTCTCCATTTGCATGGGTGCCGTGAAGTTAGCCACCTCTGTTTTTTGATCCCAAAGTTAGCTTTGGAGAAGTTTTTCATGGTGGTTACCTTTGTTGGGCGGGTGGGACGGATGTAGATTTCCAAGGTGATTAGTTTCTGGTCAGATCTAACCAGGGAGGTGCTGACTATTTGTGTACAGCAATGGTCACCCATGTTAGTAATGACCAGGTCAAGGATGTTGCTACCTCTAGTGGGGGTAAGAATGAACTGGTCCAGGGAACTGGAATTAATGAGCTCCAGGAAACGTTCGGCAAATGTATTGGTACATGAGTAGTTTACCCAGTTAATGGGGGGGGTAGTTGAAGTCGCCTAGTAAGAGAGTTTTAGGTTGGACCCTAATGTTCTCCAGGGTGCTTAGGAACATGGAATGTGAGTCTTGGGACATGGTAGGGGACTTATAGCAAGCTACGACCGGAATAGCTGTCTTACCCAATGTTAGCTGCACCTGAAGTATCTCTAATGCATTATATTGGGCTACCATTCTGGAGGTGTGCGTATCCTTTATGAATATGGAAACACCACCGCCTGTGGAGCTTCAGTCTAAGTTCTGGGGCCAAAAGGTCTGGAATGAGTTATGGTAGTGCAGGGGTGCTTTCTGCTGCCTTGAACCAGGTCTCTGTTACAGCACAAATGTCGATGTTCTCCATTTCAAGGAGTGCCTCGAGTGAGTGCATTTTGAGATTTAGACTTCTAGCGTTGAGCAACATGACCCTCAGATTGCATTTGTTTGTAGCTGTTACTGTGGTAATTTGGTCTTTGGAACACCGCCTAAAAAAGGCACTATAGGGTTGGCAAGACCCTTGGCCAGTATCCGGAAGCCCAGGGGTGACAGATGCAGGCCATCTCTGGCAAAGCATCGAGGTCTGTCAATCATGTCATCAAGGGTCTAGGGAACTACTAAAGGGGCGGTGAATACCGCACAATGTGGCTGGGGTAATATATGCCTTCGGGCAGATAGCCCGGTATCAACCTATGAACCTATGTCATTCCAGGCAGATACTGGATCCCCTTAGAATGACACCAGAAACTTAGCCAGTTGTTGAAATCAATCATTTTCTGCTTGTACTGTGATATTATTCTGGGTGATGGTAGGATGCTCCTCAGGGCTGGGGTCATACCTGCCTAGGCTACATAATCTGAGAGCTCCTCCATGTCTCTTTTCATGTAGTCCAGGGCAGTACGTCTCAGGTCATTCACACCCACATGCACAATGACAGTGATATTTGTACCTGTTGTTAAGCGTTAAGAGTCCATACGTTATGTGTCGGATCCTGGCACCTGACAGGCAGCTGGCTGTTACTTTCTCCTTATTCAACCTAGTGAGTGGGACATCAGTGTGCCTCACTATCGATTTGTACTCTAAATGCCATTTATTTAAGTTTGCTAACTGGGGATACTGGACTGTTCCAAAAGGACCCTTTGTAGCCACAGCCTAAGAATACAGAAGCATTGTGTAACAGCAGGTTACAATAACAGCATTGCAAAACACACATACAGAAAATGGTTACAAAATACATGCACTGTTCTAAGCACCATGTTATATTTAAGGAGAAAAAATTGAATGTGTGTTTTGCTGAGTTAATTCTTTTTCTGTAATTGTGTGACATTTCTTCTATTAAAACATGCATGTTATGTGTTTTTTAAAATTATTAAACATACATTTCTTCATCAAATTACTAAAAATGTACTATTAATATTTAATACTTCATCGTGTACATTAAAAAAATATATATATAAACAGAACAGTTCACGACAATAATAAAAATTTTATAAATACAAGCTTTCATATATAAACAAGTACTTTAAAAAACTCCAGCGTGCACTCCTTTTTGTAGACAAGAGCCTGCATTCTCTACCCCCACCACCACTTGTGATTCAGGGAATTTAGTCCATAGGTTTCAACTGTCTAGATTTTCACAAAATATTTGGCTCATACATTTGGTCTTTTCCTCTTACAATTTGTGGTTTTCTGGCAAATCAATGGAATTCACTAAATAATGATAGCCCTTTAAGTTCCAGTCTTCTTATCTTTTTTTGTAAACACATGGTAACACAAAACACTATTTTAGCAACTTTCTAAGATTATACAAGCAATGTTTAAAATGTGTCCCAGGTTTTGGGCCTTTGCCACCCCTCCCCCCCCCCCAATAAATTTGGCAGATTTCTTCTGCTGTGAAATTGAGAGATTTAGTTGTGTCAAGTGGATGGTGCAGTGGTAGTGTTGTCGCCTCACAGCAAGCAGTTCTCTGGTTTGATTCTTGGCTGAGATGCCTTCTGTGTGGAGTCTGTATGTCCTCCCTGTATTAGTGTGGGTTTCCTCTGGTGCTCCAGTTTCCTCCCATATTACAAAGACATATGTCTGGAGCATTTCTCCCTGGGTCTCTGCTGAAAATTGGCTTTGTTCCAAGTTGGACTTACCTGTTAAATAAATAAAAATTTTTACAAGGAGCTATGAGCTTCAGAGGAAGAGAAGTTTAGTGCTGTTTATTCCAAGTCTGTTTGTGTTGTTAGTAGCACAACAGATAGTAGCCTTACTTTTTATGCAGAGGGCTATAGGTTCTACTCCCAGAGTATGTAGATGGATTGCTGATACTGTACTGTGTTGTACTTTAAAGGGAGTGGATGCTGCAGTCATGTGAATGCCCTCCTTTGGAGGTGTTACCTAGTAACTATGAACCTGTCATCAGTTTGCCATCCATTGCAATATTGCTAGCTTATCATTTTTAAATGTAACATAGGCAAAATATTTTTCAAGGGCAACAGCCACTTTATTTGTTGATGAAACAATGGAAATGTAAAGCTGTTTCCTAGCAGCAACGTCTTCATTAGTTACAGAACCCTTTAATGTGGAATTATTTAGATGACTTACTTCTGCAGAGATTTTGCATATTTACTAATATTGGTGGATTGTAATAACAGAAGTTTGAATGGTCTTTTATGGTTGAAATTTTCTGGAATGGGTAGTTTTGTCATTGGTTCATACATTTTGTTCCATTGCTTACTAGAAGACTCTTCAAAACTACAACTTTAAAACACATTCTAACAACTGGTGCTGTATTATATAAGGACTATAATTTAATACAATCAGGAAGGTGCATCAAAGAATGTATACATGTAAGCATGGCCCTAAAAATGTGTTTGAAAACAGCCCAGAGGAAAGTGTGAAAGGCTCAAATCATGGGCAAATTTTAAGCTTTACTCTTGTTACCAAAGCAATGGATGAAGGTAAAACAGTTCACACCACATTACCTTGACCGGGCCAAGCCTTTTGAAACACTCCCCTACTCGGGTGGAGTACAAAAGATGAATAATGTAGGAGCAAACACTTGCATCACTAGCTGGACTGCCAATTTGCACTCAGGGTGCTGGAGATCGAAATAGAGGAAGAGACCAATCACCAATGGAGTCCCCCAGGGTTCAGTGCTGAGCCTTTTTCTTTTTGGCATATACATCTCAAAAGTAAAAGGAAATACCAAAGGGCTTTGGCCAACTAAGTTTGAGATGACTGCAAGCTTGGAGCAGTTATTGAATCCCCAGATGACTTAAACCATCATGCAGAAAGGTTTGTCACAAATAAAAACTGGTGTCAAAATCATGACAATGCCCTTTGAGAACCGACCCAAGTGTTTGGCATTTGGGAGCTTGTGTGTACAGTGACCTAACTTTTGACCAGCATGTGCCCAGAGTCCTAAGAAAGCCTTTCTGTATTGCACAACTTATAAACAAATTGATTGTGACTAGATGACTAGATCTAGAGATGTTGTTGTCCCCCTTTACAAAGCTCTCATTAAGTCAATAATTTTGTATAATGCCCACTTTGGCATGTATCTGTCCAGCCCCATGCAACAATTGGAATATCTTCAGAGATACTTTACTAAAAGGATATAAGTCCTAAACAATAGGACTTGCATGGACCACCTCAAAGATTTATTACTATACTCAGTATCCTACAGAGTACTTAGAGGTGACATGTGTGGCCTACAAGGCATCCTTCGGCCTAATACAGATAGACCTACTGAACATCAGCAAGTCAAATGGCATCAAAAATACTCAATCCAGGTATTTAAACTGAATGTTATAGAGAGATGGATATATATCACAGAGGCTACCACTGTTCCAGAACAGACTATCCATAAAAATAAAACAAAGCTCATCCATTCTTATTCAAATGCAACTTGGATCTAAGGACGGTAATAGAAAATGTACTCCAGGATTGCCCATCATGCCACTAACGGATAAAGGCAGTTCCTAAATGCTGCATTCCTTACAAGGGTCCCCACAAATTATCTATGGTATGATCACAGTTATTCTCACTAGGGCTAATATACAATTATGAGCCATGGGGATAGGTAAGACCAATCAGAAAGTGTTAGCCAATTCCGTTTTGGTGCTTGAATTAAGCTTAAAATGGCCTACATGTGAACCTCTGTTGTGGTAGTAAATAGTTTTATAATAAAATTGCCCTTTTTAGATCACTAAGTGCCCCTCTCACCCTCCACCCCACCCCCCCGTCTTCAACAGCTTCCGGCGCCTATGACCATGTATGTATGTAATGTCTGTCTGTTAGCCAGTTCATTTATATTTTATGATGCTGTCCATCCTGATGTGTTTCTATGTATTACAGCATCTAAACAAAATACCCTGCCTGCTTGTCATTTGTGTGAGAGAGAGATGAACGACTTGGTGTCAGAAGAACATGAAGTGCATAAAGGGCATGAAGTTAGAGGTGGCATAGCTAAAATGACATAAAGCACTTTCTAGGAACTTGTGGAATATATAAGGAGTGAATCATCCCTAGAATATGCAAAACTTTGCAAAACATGTCAGAAACGGATTTCAGATATTAAAACTTGCTCAGCACTATTTCTTTTCATATAATATGAAATGAGGCATACAAAACGTTCTAAATGAAATTCGCATAAACCAATATGTAGTATATTGATAAAAATATTCAAATTACTACAGAAAATGTTTAAATAAAGTCCAAATTAAATAAAACAAATAAAAAAGGGAAAAAACTGCATTTTCACAAAGCATGTATTTTTCATATTAAGCAAATATGTCCGAGTTATCAGAAGTGTATAAAGTGTTTGCATGTTTGTGCAGTGTTACAGTAAAGCTGTTTGACAAAGTACAGCCATTACAGGGCATATTTCTCAGAATACAGCCATTACAGTGCATATTTCGCAAAGTGCATCAAAGAGTTTAATGTGCATTTGAATTTTATTACAAACTCACAGAGCAGTTTGTTCATACATAATTACAAGGGCCATATTTTCATTGTGGTTGTGTATACTTTGTGGGCAATGGCAGACGGATTTTGAAAACCCAGTGCACTTGTGTTTGACAGTAATATTGCTGAGAACTTGAGAGTGTTTGAGCAAGAGTACAACATTTTCATGCAGGCTGCATTTTCTGATAAACATGACCGTGCAAAGGCATTTATTTTAGCTGGGTCAGAAGCCATAGAAAGGGAGCTTTCATTTGTGTATGCACCTGCTATCTATGCTGGAGATGGGGAAAACCATCATATTGTTGTACAGGCTGAGTCAAGGGAGGACCCTGAATGCTTAAAACTTTAGAGAAATGTTTAACCCCCAAACAAATGTTACCATGGGAAGGCACTTATTTTACACAAAGAATCAAAGGCCTGGTGAAACTTTTGCACCATATGTAAGTGACCTGAGAAACAAAGCTAAAATGTGCAGATTTGTTGATTTAAGGGATGAGTTGGTAAAAGACAGATTTGTATGTGGCATAAAAGATGATGTGAGAAAGATTTTGCTTCATGACAGTGATTTATTTAGCTTTGAATAAGGCCATTGAGATTTGTCAGATATACAAGCTCACAGAAAAGCACACAAATATGCTTACAAATGAGAGCAGTTCTAGAAGGCACAATTATAAAGCACATGTTGGTAGTATGCAGCACGTTATTAAAAAAAAAACACGCCCAAGCACATGGCAGCAACTGTAGCCCCTGTAGCACTCACTAGTAAACCCCAGAGCTTTCTAGCAAGTTCCAGAGTTCACACAGTCTCAGTGAAGCATAAGAGTGAGTCAGCAAACTCAAAGCATGGGCCCCAACCCAGTTTCTTTGCCAACTGTCGTAATTGTGGCGGATGTCATGAATATAAAAGGCAAACGTGTTTAGCCTTTGGTCAACAATGCCACAAATGCAGTAAATGGAATAATTTCAAAAGGTTTTGTAAATCAGAAGGCCCACATTATTTTATTAAAAGGGAACATTTTAAGAAATGAGTCGATCAGTTAGAGAGCTCCAACCCTACTCTTTATTTTGACGGTGTATCAGTGCTTCATGAAACAGTCAGTGCAGTAGATTTAAGGGCAAAGAGTGAAGTATTTTGTACTGTTTGGATAAATGGCAAACCCATAGAGCTCAAAGTTGATACAGGTTCCAAGTGCAATGTTATGTCAGCAGAAACATTTGCTAGAGTGTGTCATGATGAAAGGCTTGACGTGGCAAGGTGTGTGAAACTTGCTGCTTATGCAGGTGAAGAAATTCAAACCGAAGGCTCAATAGTGCTTTCATGTTACTCTGCTGGAAGAACCTACAACTTGTTATTTTCTTTGGTCAAGAGGCACGTCCAGTCGTTACTAGGGCTCAGCGACAGTTCAAAAATGGGCTGGTTTCATTTAATTTAGTCCACCAAGTTAGCTTAAAAGACCGCAACTCTAATTTTGCCCAGTGCATTTTTCTACCTATACTGATCTTTTTGAAGACAAACTAGGGAAACTTTCAATTGTGTACTCCATGAAGTTAGACCCAGAGGTCAGTCCAGTTATCAGGCCAGCACATAAATTTCCATTAGCCATGTAGGACAGAGTCAAAGCTGAGTTAGATAAAATGATGCGACAAGGTGTGATTTCTCCAGTTGAAACTCCAACTAAATGAGTATCTTCCATGGTGGTAGCTCATGAGAAAAGCTCAAATGACATCATAATATGTATTGACCCACGGGATTTAAACAAAGCACTAAAAAGGCCTCATCATCCAATGCGCACAGTCAAAGAAGTCACAGCTTTGATGCCAAATCCCACTATTT
Organism: Protopterus annectens; assembly: GCF_019279795.1. Lineage (NCBI taxonomy): Eukaryota > Metazoa > Chordata > Ceratodontiformes > Protopteridae > Protopterus > Protopterus annectens. Next base: position 202,284,544 of record NC_056727.1, read on the forward strand.
TTTCTGTCTTAGATGCAAAGAGTTCATTTTGGCAAATTCAGCTTGACAAGAAATCATCATTGTTCACGACATTCAGTACTCCGTTTGGCAGGTACAGATATTTGAGAATGCCATTTGGGATAAATTCTTCAAGTGAAGTCTTTCAGCGTGCAATGGAGCAATTTTTTTCTGGGCATCCATGTGATGCTATAGTAGACAACATACTAGTAGGAGGTCATGATGAAGCAGAGCATGACAGAAACCTCAGAAAAGTTCTAGAAAAGGTACATCAAGTGAATCTTCAGCTCAACCCTCAGAAATGCAAATTCAGGCTGCAAGAAGTTGCTTATGTTGGTTATTTATTTACTAGTACAGGCCTATGACCAGACCCTTCAATTCAAACAGCTATTCTCAAAATGCCAGTGCCAGGCAATGTTCAAGCCCAGCAGCATTTTCTTGGCATGGTCATCTACCTAGGAAAGTTCACACTAAACTTGATCCAACTTTCAGCACCACTCAGAGAGCTGACATGTAAAGATGTATCCTGGTCTTGGTTAGCACCAAAGAGAATTTGAAATCCTGAAACAGAGAATTGCTAGTTCACTAACTCTTAGATACTATGATGTTCACAAACCAGTTACACTTTCCTGTGATGCTTCGAAATTTGGTTTTAGTGCAGTTATTCTACAAGAGGATCAACCTGTTGCCTCTGCATTGAGAACTCTTACCCAAACTGAGGTATGGCATCCCTGATCAGGAAGGAGCTTTTGGCAGTTATGTTTGCATGTTTCTAGTTCCATGATTATGCTTATGGTAGACCTGTCAGGATCGAAACAGACCACCAACCTCTAGTCACTATCATGATTATGCTTATGGTAGACCTGTCAAGATCGAAACAGACCACCAACCTCTAGTCACTATCATGATTATGCTTATGGTAGACCTGTCAGGATCGAAACAGACCACCAACCTCTAGTCACTATCATGATTATGCTTATGGTAGACCTGTCAGGATCGAAACAGACCACCAACCTCTAGTCACTATCATGATTATGCTTATGGTAGACCTGTCAGGATCGAAACAGACCACCAACCTCTAGTCACTATCATGATTATGCTTATGGTAGACCTGTCAGGATCGAAACAGACCACCAACCTCTAGTCACTATCATGATTATGCTTATGGTAGACCTGTCAAGATCGAAACAGACCACCAACCTCTAGTCACTATCATGATTATGCTTATGGTAGACCTGTCAAGATCGAAACAGACCACCAACCTCTAGTCACTATCTCGAGAAAGCATATGCATTCGGCTCTAACCGACTGAAATGTATGAGGTTGAGATTGCAAAAGTATTATTTCAATCTTGTCTGCAAGAAAGGAAAACTTCTTTATTTTCCTGATACTTTATCCAGATCACCCAGAAACAGCACAGAACAGCATGTGAATGATCCCTTGATTTTGAAGTCATGGAAGTGAAAAATCTTTCTTCCTTCCACACATCTTGATAAGCTGAAAGATCACACAGACGAAGATCCAGTTTTACAGATGCTCAACCACTTTATCAGTCAAGGATAACTGTCAAAGCAGTCTAGTTTACCTCTAGAAGTGCAATCTTATTTTCCATACAGAGGTGAGAGTTTGGCTGACAAAGGTATCCTTATGAAAGGTCTGAAAGTAATTGTTCTAAAGTCCTTGCAGCAAGAGTACATTACTATCTTGCATCGTGGTTACCCAGACACCGAATCTACCAAAAGAAGGGCGAGAGGACTAGTATTTTGGCCTTCTGTGTCACAAGACATATTGAGATCACTTTCATCTTGTTCAGTGTGTAATAGTACAAAACTGCATCAGCAGAAGGAACCACTTCAGCTAATCTAGATTCCGGAACTACTTTGGTTGACAGTAGCCACAGGCATTTTTGAGTGGAATGGTCAACATTATTTGGTGATAGTAGACTCTTACTCCAATTTTTCAAGATTGACATACTTCCTAATGTAGCATCCAGTACTATCATTACTAAAATGAAGCGTCATTTTGCAGTACACGGTAGTCCGCACAAAGTTATTTCTGACAATAGCATGCAGTTTACAAGCCAAATAGTTCAAAAGATTTGCTGAAAAATGGAACTTTATTCATGTTACAAGTAGCCCAGAATATCTGCAGTCAAATTGTTTGGCAGAATGTGCAATTCAATGTGCAAAACAGTTACTAGAGGAGTCAAAGCAAGGTAATAGCGATGTTTTCCTGAATCTCTTGAATTTCAGAAATGTTTCTTGTGATAAACATTTTGGTTCACCTGCTCAGAGAATTCTTTTGAGACAAACCAGAATCACATTACCAATCAGTACTCAGTTGTTAGTTCCATGTGTCAAGAACAACAGAAAGCCAATCTATTAAAGAAACGCCTAACCCAGAAATCCTACTATGATAAAACCAGCAAACCGCTCAATCCATTATGAGAAGAAGTAGTAAGGATGCAAACATCCAAAGGTTATGATCAGATTGGTGTCATGAAGAATATATTTGCCCAGAGCTGAGATCATACATTGTGGAATCACAAATCTTTAGGGGGAAGTAAAACATGTGAGACCTGTGTCAGTGACTATTCCACAGCACATAGCCTGCGAAAAAGACTCTACATCAGAGTGAGTTTTCCGGTGTTCCATTTACAGAGGAAGTTCCAGAGGACATTCCCATTCATGTGACAAGTCCAGTTGTTTTTGATATGAGTTGGCACCGCAGACTGTCGCTGTTGCTACATTTGGCTCAAACTGTTATGTTATGAGATATGGTCGCATCTCTAAACCCTGTGGCAGATATGAAGCAACTTGGGCATGAACACTGTGTTTTGTTTCTAATGTATATAGTGATGTATTTCTAGCTCTGATATTGATGTTCTTCATCTCACATTGCTGCAGTCCTTACACTTGGGTAGTCCGCTGTCCTCGGTCGGCCCGAATATCAAAGTATAAGGCTGACGTCGGTCAAGGCGCATTTGACTGACATCAGGACGTCAGGGTACAAATGCGCATGACCGACGTCATATCCTCAGTCTTTTTTGCCGCATGGTCCGATGCAGAAGCAGCGTTGCAAGTGCCGTTCGGCGTTCTGAAATTTTTCGAATTCGGAGTTTCAGACCGAGTCAAAGTTGGCTAAGTACCCGTTGGGGAATATTTTAGTTTTTTCTTGCCTCAGTGGTTTACCGGATGTCAGAAAAAGTGAATAACTGTATTTCTTGTGGGAAACAGATACCGCATAGAGATTATCATACTTTGTGTATTCCTTGTTTAGGGCCTGAGCACGACGTTGTTGGGTGTCGCTCTTGTGCTAGATTCAATAAGCGCACTATAAAGAGAAGGTTAGATTGTGCCAGGTTAGTCTTCGGGAAGCGGTGCAATTATAAAATGCCGTCGGATGCTCCGACGCCCGCTTCTTCGAAGAAGCGCAAGGACAAAGCAGCTAAGCCTAGGCTAGAAGAACCGTCCATACCGGACGCCGGTTCTTTAGAGGTGTCGGTGGAGCCGGTGGAGCCGGTGGTTCTGCCGGAGGTTTCTTTGGAGTCCCAGGGAGAGACTTTGTTATTGCAGGATGTGGCCTCTCAGTAGGCAGGTCAGGCTGAAGGGGCTTCTCAGGTTACTGTACTCCCCTCCCTGCCTAGGGTGGTTAGGCCCTCTCCTTCTGTTTCCAAGGCTTCTCCCAGAGGCAGGCCAGGTTTAGCTTCAGTTGGTGTCACCCCTAGTTCTTCAGGAACTGTGCCCAAGAAGCATATGCTTAAAATGGCAGAAGATTTGATTACTTTGATTAGAGGTTCTTTGCCCCCTCCTGATAAGAGACCTAGGGTGGAACCTGAGCTAGGGAGTTTTGAGCAGGCTTTGGATGTTTCAGAGTCTTCGGCTGAAGACTTGCAGGAGTATTCTCCTTATTCTGATTCTGATGTGGATGATTCTACTCCTTCTGCTTCTCCTCCTGAGGATTTTTCTTTTTCAGAGACTCTTCATTCCATGAGGGAGCATTTTAAGTGGGAAGGTCAGGACTTCTCTGATTCCAGGAAAAGGCTTAAGGAATTTTTGTTTACCCCAGCATAGGCCTTTGGCTATACCTCCTGTTCTTGATGTGGTGGAAGATGTTTTTGCAGAGGCTTCTCTTAATCCTGATTCTTTGCCTCCTGCTCCTGTTAAACCGGATAGGTATTACAGGGTGCCTGAAGCTCATAAGTATCTTTTTAAGAGTCCTAGGGCAGACCCAGAAACTGTTAGTCAGGGGCCTAAAGGTGTTAAGGCTTCTGTTGTCAAAAATCCGGTTCCTCCAGATAAAGAGGCCAGGGCTTTGGATAGATGGGGAAAGAAAGTTTATACTTCTTCCACCCTAGCTATGAGGGCTTTGAATTGCCAGTTTCACATGTTGAAATACCAAAACTATCTCCTTTCACAATTGAAGTCTAAGGTAGATGCTCTGGCGGAAGGTATTGAGTGTAAAGAGTTACAAGATTTAGTACATGTTTCTGAACAGGTGGGTAAGCATTCTTTGCAATGTGGTTTTGATGCTGTACAGGCCTCATCTAGGGTGGCTGCCACTGGGTCAGTTCTTCGCAGGCACGCCTGGCTGAGGGATCAGAATTTATCTGACCATGTTAAGACAAGGATTTTAGATGCTCCTTTACAATCTGATGTGTTGTTTGGTTCTCCTGTTGAGGCAGTCTTAAAGAAAATGGAAGACAAGGCTAAGTCTATGCAGACTGTTAAAGATTTTTGCAGGTTCAGCCTCCAAGTTTAGTAGAAATTGGCCTACCAAGGGGTGGACGTATCCTTCTTATGATTCCCAGTCTAGGGGTAGGTCTAGGCGTGGTAGGGGCAGAGCTCAGGGCTCTTTCAGGCCTAGAACAGGGAGTTCACCTGCACAGTCTTCGGTGAGGGCAGGGGTCAGTCCTTTCGTAAACAGACCCAATGACCTACCTTTTCAGCTGCCAGAGCCTTCTGCCTGGCAGCACCTTTGGGAGGAAGGTTGGCACTTTTCAAGGAAAATTGGAGTTTAATTACCCAAGACAGATGGGTATTGGATATCATACACCACGGTTACAGGTTTTATTTCCATACCTTGCCTCCTTTCAAAGGCATGCCAGACGTTCCTCCTCAGCAAAGAATAGAGGCTCACAAACAAATTTCTCTGTTACTTCAAATAGGGGCCATACAGCCGGTCCCTATGCCAGAAGTGGGCCTAGGATTTTATTCTCGCCTGTTCCTAGTACCAAAGAAAGGGAACACGTGGAGACCAATTTTGGATTTATCTACCCTCAACACTTATCTGGACATTCCCAAGTTCAAAATGTTGACGTTACAACAGCTTTTACCTCTGCTGGGCAAAGATCATTGGATGGTAACTTTGGATCTCAAGGAGGCTTACCTTCATGTTCCTATCAGACTGAGTTGCAGGAAGTATCTGCGTTTTCGGGCTGGGACTTCTTCTTATCAGTTCTCTGCATTGCCCTTTGGCTTATCTACTGCGCCCAGAGTGTTCACGAAAGTTCTGGCTCCAGTGATAGCTTTCCTCAGGCTAAAAGGAATACAGATCTATCCTTATTTGGACGATTGCCTGATTCTGGCTCAAGGAAGGGACGAGCTTCTTCATCATTTGGAATATGTGATAGCAGTGCTAAGATGCCTGGGGTATTCTGTGAACGAAATAAAGTCCAGTCTAGTACCCTCTCAGGACATGTGCTTTCTGGGTGTAAGACTGAATACAGCATCCCAGATGGCCTTTTTGACCCCGGACAAACAAAAGAATCTTTCCCTTTACTTTCATCAATTGTCTCATCAGTCCAGGCTGACTGCAAGGACAGTCCTTCAAGCCTTGGGGTTCATGGCATCTTGTATTCTGGTGCTTCCCAATGCCAAACTGCATATGAGGAAGTTACAATGGTATCTCAAAATGTATGGACACAGCACTGCCAGGATCTGGACACTGTCATTCAAATAATACCTTGCATTCAAAAGGAATTGTTGTGGTGGGCTCAGGAATGTCACCTAAACAAGGGACTCTCTGTGACCCGGCCAGAGGCGAGTCAGATTCTAACAACAGATGCCTCAGACAAAGCTTGGGGAGCTCATCTGAATGGAAAGTGGATACAAGACAAGTGGCCTGCCAGACTACAACATCTACATATCAACTTGAAGGAGATGTTAGCAGTCCAGTTTGCATTAATAGCTTTCAAGGATTTACTTCTTCCAGGGCAGGTGTTGATTCTAACAGACAACACAACTGTCATGTGGTACATCAACAAGCAAGGGGAACACATTCTTATCCTCTATGCAGGCAAGCAATGATTTTGTGGGAGACTGCTCTCAGTTTACAGCTAAATCTTCAGGCAAGGTTTCTGCCGGGAGCACAGAACTCCTTAGCAGATGTGTTGAGCAGACGAATTATGGATCCCCACGAGTGGAAATTGGATCCTCATGTATTTCAGAAATTGGCAGTGTCATGGGGAACTCCAGACATAGATCTGTTCGCTTCTCCACTAAACCACCAGCTGCCAAAGTTTTGCACGAAAAGGTTTCATCCCACAGCTTGGAAAGTGGATGCTCTTTCTTTCAATTGGAGCAATCTTCATGTGTATGCCTTTCCACCTCTGCCTCTCCTCCCAAAGGTACTACTAAAGGCCAGACAGGACAAGCCAAGGATGATTTTGATAGCTCCAGATTGGCCTCGACAGCATTGGTACCCATTACTGAGAAGCCTGGTAGGAGCCTCCATGGCCTTTGCCTTCGATTCCACACCTGTTGTCTCAGGAGGACAGTCATTTGCTCAATGTCAAGCTTCACTCTCTTCACCTAACAGCCTGGCATATTCTGTTTTGAACCATAGTGGGTCTCAACTTCCACAGCAAGTTTTGAATGTTATTTTGGAAGCTAGAAGGCCTAATACAAGGAAAGTGTACGCAGATAAATGGAAGAGATTTTTATTTTGGAGTGCAGCAAAGGATTTTGATGTTTCTGAGCCTAATTTAAGTGTGGCTCTTCAATATCTTACTGAGTTACTGGACAAAGGTTTGTCCTTCTCTTCTATTAAGGTTCATGCTGCAGCAATTTCGCTCACTATGATTGTGACCCACCATTGTTTTCTCATCCTTTGTTCAAGCAATTTCTTAGAGGGGCAAAGAATATAAGACCCCCACGTAGAGCTCCTACTCCTGCTTGGGATCTCAATTTTGTGTTGGAGAAACTCACTCTACAACCTTTTGAGCCTGCAGCTACTACCGAGTTGAAATATTTATCATGGAAGACTGCTTTTTGTTGGCCATTACCTCTGCAAGAAGGGTTTCTGAGTTGCAGGCCCTTATGGCGGTTGAGCCTTTCTTAATTTTCCATAAGGATAGGGTATCTTTACGTACTAATCCTTCCTTTATGCCTAAAGTGGTTTCTAGTGTGGCTTTAAACCAAACTATTCATTTGCCTACTTTTTATGCAAATCCCCAAAATAAAGGGGAAAAGATTTTGCACACTTTAGATGTACACAGGCAGTTGTGATATTATTTGGACAGAACTAAAGGGTTCAGGCAGTCTCAGCAGTTATTTGTTTCTTTTGCTTTGAGTTCTCAGGGCAAGCCTGTGTCAAAACAAACTATTTCTAAGTGGATTGGGTTTTGCATTGCTTTCTGTTATTCCCATCATGGCAAGGAGATTCCAGCTGGGATTAGGCCTAATTCCACTAGGGCTACTGCCACTTCGACAGCTTTTTGAGGGGTGGCAACTAAAGATATTTTGGAGGCAGCTACTTGGAGTTCAGTGCATACTTTCTCTAGGCATTATCACCTTCCACTTTATTCTAAATCTAGGGCTGGTTTTGCCACTGCTATTTTGCAGGGCATTTTGGCAGCTCCTGCTTCCTTATAGTTTTGCCATCCTCCCTTACCTCTGCTTTGGGATTCTACCCAAGTGTAAGGACTGCAGCAATGTGAGATGAAGAACATAGTACAGTTTTGTACCTACCATAAATGTAGATGTTCAAGATCCACATTGCTGCAGTCCAATTTACCCTCCCTCCTTCCCCTCTGTAGTTAGAGGCGGTTGTGTGGGTTGGGTTGTCAATATGGTGTATATTGTATATATTGTACATATTTTTAGTGCAAGGGTGGTTGGTTGGTTGTTTGCTGTCTTTTGGTTTTGACCTTTCTTTTTAGGGTCTTCTGACATCTGGGGCAAGAAAAGACTGAGGATATGGCGTCGGTCATGCGCATTTGTACCCTGACGTCCTGATGTCAGTCAAATGCGCCTTGACCGACGTCAGCCTTATACTTTGATATTCGGGCCGACCGAGGACAGCGGACTACCCAAGTGTAAGGACTGCAGCAATGTGGATCTTCGAACATCTACATTTATGGTAGGTACAAAACTGTACTTTTTTCAAAGGGCAGTCTTTTTAAGAGGGAGGATGTAGATCAATGTGTGTGTATATACCTTTAAGAAGCTATCCAAGTGCTTGCACAAGAGTATAAGTACTGAGCACGTGCAAGCTAGACTGCCATATTGTAGTAAGTCGTATGAGTTGGTGGGGGCAAACAAGATCTGAGGAAGTTGGGGAACTGCATTATGGGTAGGGAAGGATGCCCACGAGCTTTGCTGAAGACCTTGAGCTTTTGGAAAAGCCGAGATGGATCTGATACATCAGAGTTGACCCATCAGTGAGAATAAAGGTTGAGATGGACAACACACATGGAATGTTTTGGTTAGTAAATAACTTCTTTTTTGATTACAGGACTGCATTCCCACAAGGAAAGGTACAATTTCACTTATAGTGGTGAACAGTATGTATGTATCTTTTTCATGTACTTTATTTTTTGCTCTTCATATGTCCCACCAGATAGCTACTGTGCCTGACGAGAAAAAGAATCTTGAACCACCACTGTCCTTCAGTCACATGCCTTGTCATTGTTTTGGCGTGAAAGAATCATCTGTCTTTCTACCCATCATCCTGTCCAGCATGACTTGTGAAAGGTTAATTGGAAATCATCAAAAGTAATTACCACTGCACCCATTCAGCAGAGGCAAATCCATTCTGCTGTAGTTGCCCTCAGCCTCTTGTCACCTACTTTCCATGACAACCAGGAACCTGCTTACAGTGATCTCACTGGCCCTTCTAGATCTGTTTTTACTTCAGCTGCATTCTTATATTTTGAAAACATTGTGACCTTGATGTCTGGATTTTTGGATGATGTTTCTGTGGTGGTGGTGGAGGTTTAAGTATGCAAGAATTATTCCTAGAACATGTATGCTGCCAAGTAGTAAATGATTAGTTTCAGTAGCTGTGACAGGTGTTAAAACCATTTTCCTAACCTGCATATGAGAGTTTAACTTTCCATTTATTAATATCAGCTTTCAGTAGTTCTCCATGGATGTCCACCTCAGATGTTCTTTGTGTTTCACTGTTGCAGTCATCACAGTTGGGTTATCTGCTTGCAGGTAGCCCTCAGTCGGCCTGATTATCAAAGTCTTGGGTCCTGCGTCAGTTGCTGTCTCATCTTCCATGATGTCAGGTAGTCAGGGGTATAAAGCATGCAGCCGACGCAATTACATCAGTCTTTCTTGCAGTGCGGTGCCCGAAGCAGAAGCAGTTTGCAAGTGCCGGTCGAAGGACTCCTGAAATTTTCGTTTTCGAGTTTCACATCGGAAGTCTTCAACTAAGCTAAGTACCCTGTTGGGGAACCTTTTTCTTGCTCTAAACCGATGCCAGTAAAAGTTAACAATTGTATTTCTTGTGGAAAGCAAATACCTCATAAAGATTTTCATTCATACTGCATTCCTTGCCTAGGCCCAGACCATGACATACCTTGCTGTCAGTTTTGTGCCTTATTCAAACCTCATACTATTCGTTGTCAGTTTATTTTCGCATCTAAATATTTTGGTACTTGGTTCAATTATCCAGAAATGGCTTCGGTAAGCCACCCGAATACTGACATTCCGAAAAAATGCAAAGATAAAGACAGAGACAGACCGCATAGGTCCAAAGCTTCCGACAACACTTCTCCTAAGCTAGTCGCTAGTTCACCGGTACTCAGTGCGGTGCTTTCGCAGCCCTGATACCCACTACTTCAGATTTGCAGGCCTCTACTGAGACCCATTCGGAGTCCGGTATGCCGCGAGATGCTTCTTCAACTGTGGAACCTGTGGATGTCTCAACCTTGGATGGGTCCGGAGCCGCTATGCAGGCACCGGCTTCTGAGGGTGTATTCAGACCTACTGACTTGCATATTAAACCAATGCCATCTTCTTCTTCAAGGCCTAAAACTCAATTCATGCCCAGAAAACCGACGCCCAGACCGCATAATCCGGCCCCTATGCCTAAAAAACAAATGATAAGAATGGCTGAAGACCTTATTACATTAATCAGGGGAAGCCACCCTTTTCCCTCTAAGAGACCTAGAACTGATTTTCCTTCTGATTTTTCTGATCAGGATTCTGAACTTTCTGTTTTTTCTAATGACCAGGATTTGCCCTTATCTACCTATGATGATTCTGATGCAGAGGACCCCATTCCCTCTGCTACCCATCCAGAGGATTTCTCTTTTGGTGAAACCTTGCATACTCTTAGGGAGCATTTCCGCTGGGAAAGCCAGGATTACTCTGACTCTAAAAAGAGGCTTAGGGAATTCTTACTCCTGCTTCAACACAGGCCTTTAGCTAGCCCTCCTGTACTAGACATTGTAGACGATGCCTTCTCGGAATCTAGCCTGGCCCTTGAAAGTTTACCTCCTGCTCCCACAAAACCTGATGGGTATTTCTCTTTAGAAATCCCACTGCGGATCCTGAGACCATTTCACAGGGACCCAAGGGCATTAAGGCCACTACTGCCAAAAATCCTACATCCTCTGATAGAGATTCCAGGGCACTGGATAGATGGGGTAAGAAGGTATACACTTCTGCAACTTTAGCCATTAGGGCCTTAAACTGCTAGTTTCATATGTTGAAGTATCAGCAGTATATTATTGGATTGCTTAAACCGAAAATGATGTTGATTCCTGACTGTGCTGAAAGTAAAGAATTACAGGATTTAATGCATTCTGCTGAACAAGTGGGAAAACATACTTTGCAATGTGGTTTTGATTTATTAGAGGCATCTTGCAGGGCTGCTGTCACTGGGTCTGTACTTAGAAGGCATGCTTGGCTTAAGGAACAATCTTTGCCAGATCATGTTAAAGCTAAATTACTGGATGCTCCCTTAAACCAAGACTGTCTGTTTGGCAACAAAGCAGAGGAAGTACTTAAAAAAGATGGAGGAAAAAGCTAAATCTATGCAAACTGTTAAAGATTTCCTGCAAGTACAGCCTCCCAGATTTAGTAGGCATTGGCCCTCTAAGAATTGGTCTTTTTCTGCCTCTTCCATGCCTTCTCAGTCCAAACCCAGAACCAGCAGAACACCCAGGCTTCCGTCCCAGGCTAAAGGTTGAAGGTTTATTCAATGTGTCAAGTAAGTACTTCGTTTTCAACCTTTTTTCAACTCTTTATGTTAATTAATTATGTTAATGGAGACAGTTTGTGATTGGATCTTTTCAATTCAAACTATTATAAATAAGCACTTCAGAGACATCAGCCCACATCTGAGGAAGTTTTTAAACAAAACGTAATTGTTTTGAGCGTTAATGGTTTCTTGTTGATGGATTTGATTTTATATTAAAGTACGTGAACCCGACTGCGAACTTCATTGTGCACCTTCAGGGATCCAGTTTCTAGTTTATTAGTTGTATTTTTGGACCTTTTTGTTGCACACTATTTTGTTCTTTACTTCTACAATGATTACAGATATTTGACTTTAATTTAAAACTTTTATTTCAAATTTTATAGCACAAACACTGATATGCATTTGCTAAACAAAATAATACAGTGTCACAATAAAAAACAGACTCTGCATTAACAGTAAACTTCTCTGCCCTTGAAACTCACATTGGTGTGGGTTTCAGTGACATTTCAGTGAATGAAAACGCGTCAGGCCAGTGGCTGATAAACTTTACCTTTGGACTTATTTTCAAACCATAGGCCCCTTATACACATTCTGTGGAACCATGCATGATTGCATATGTTCTTTGATTCACCTTCCCGCTTGTATTAAATTATATTCCTTGTATAATACAGAACTATTTGATAGAGTGTGCTTTAAATTTGTAGTTTTGAACATTTTTTCCAGTAAACAATGAAACAAAATGTAAGAACTCATGGCAAAACTGCCCATTTTAAAACATTTCAACCATAAAAGTTCACTCAGACGTCTGTCATTATAATCCACCAATATCAGTCAATATGCATAATCTCTGCAAAAGTAAAAGTCATCTGAATAATTCCACATTAAAGAGCTCTGTAACTAATGGAGAGGTTACTGCTAGCAAACAACTTTAAATTTCAGTGTTTCATCTACAAATTCAGTGCCTGTTGCCCTTGAAGAATAAATTGCCTGTGTCACATTAAAAAATTGATAAGCTCCTAATATTGCAATATGGAATGTATGGCAAACTAACAACAGGTTCATAGTTGCAAGGCATCTCATACAAAGCTTAACATACTCAGGACTGCAGCACCCACCAAAGTACAACATAGTATCAGCAATCCATCTGCATGCTCTGAGAGTAGAACCCACAGCCTTCTGCATCAAAACCAAATATGCTACCTGTTGTGCTGACAGTGCTTTTAGATTTTATAACACAATAGTGATGACCATTTTCTAAACAAGACTGTTGCACATTGTAAACAGACTTAGCATGAGAAGCAGTAAACATCGCTTCCCTTGAAGCTCACAGTTCTTTGAAAATGCACTGAAGTTCAATTACTCAAAAATGCACTGAAGCTCACTCATGTAAAAATGCACTGAAAGTCATGTTTTTGAACAGCTTGATAGTTAGTGTAGAGGATTCAGGCTCTTAGCTCCTGTAATTAAGGTGCAGGGTTTGAGCTTGAGCAAATTAACTAACCTGGCATCCCTAACTAGGGCATTTGACATGTGCACCCACCACTATCTCCATAGAAGAAGAAGCAGATCCTAGCAAACGTGCTTGTTATGTACATTCCATCCACACACAGAAAGAAGCAGGTTTTCTTGTGTTTAAATTTCATGCGTAGACCATGGAAAGGAAGAAGCAAGCAATATGACAATGCATGCAAGGACAGAAAGGAAGAAGTGAGCAATAGGTGTGTGTGACAACAACCCACGTAATGACACACAGATGCAGAAGGCATTCTTAAAGAAGAATGCCTTTAAAAAAACATATTTTTTTTTCCAATTAAAAAAAGTGTGACAGTCCCTTCACCAGCGGGGGGCCCCGTCCCAGTCATTGAGCCCTAGGTGACTGCCTAGGTCGCCTGGTGCTGGATCTGTCTCTGGACCAAGCAGTCTGTGGAGATCTAGACTTATTGTAAGTTTCCACGTAAACTTTGCGATTGTATAATATTTCAGAACTGAAGACTTTGTAAGCTGTAATTGATTTATGAATTTAATCCAGTTTAGGAACTGTGATGTCACCTTGAGTTGGAGGAAGTAACAACTTTCATTGCTGCTTTATTGACCTATTTCAGTTTTAAGAAGAAAAGTGAATTGTAATGTCTGCAGTACAGAGACAAGTAAAATCTCAATATTTGTTAAGTTTGATGTGCATTTGATGTGTAAACTACATCTGTATTGTTTTGCAAAAGGAACTTGCATCATTCCTTTGGTTGTTTCTGGAAAAGCATTTATCTTTATCAAAATAAATTGTCATGGTTTCTCTTCCTAGAAAACACAACAAGAGTAACTATGTCAGAACTATAGGCTGAGTCATGTTATGTATCCATAAATAACGTATGTTGTGCATTCTGAAAACTCAGTGAAACATTACTAATGAGAGGAAGAATCTCCGTACCACCACAGGCTCTCAGCTGCTGCTTAATGACATGTTTGCACATCCACCCACCCTGAAGGAAGTGACCATTCTCTGCAGTGTAGCTAGTTTGACCTTGCTGGCCTTCAAGCAGACTAGAAATGTTCATCTGTCTAGCATGCCAGTATATCATGCATCAGGGCTGCACCCACTCCTCCTACTATGTTTTAAAAGAAAAATAGTTGTATGTTAACAGCAGTCATACTAGACAATCAAACACATATGCAGATTAGAACATTTTTATTTGAAATGTAATATGCAGATAAACATTTGTTTACAATGTAAAACAGCTGTTTAATTTTATTAACCATTTTAAGACAGAAAATGAGAAGTCAGCTGCACCCTTCATAAAGTCTTTTGAAACCCCCCTGTACTTGGAAACGGAAATAATGTAAAACTTCTGACTTTCTACAAAGATTCTGAAAAGGGGTATCACTTATTATCTTGCCACTTCTGCATTTATCTGAGTAACTCAAATGCAGTTTTGTAGTATCAAAAACCTTGCCGTGCCTGTTCTGTGCGGTAGGTGCAAGATATGTGGGTTGATGTCATCATTTTCACTAGAAACACGGAGAGATTATTTAATGATGACTTTTCTCTTCCACCATTTATTTAGGAATAGATCGGTACAATAGTCAAAATATTTATATAACTTATACTTCATTCTCTCCTTGGATGTATATGTTAAGCAGTCAGTTTGGTTTGATTAATCTTTTTATTGTTTATTTGTTTAGCCAATCATTCAATTCATCTCCATCAGGTTTTAAAGGCTGGTTTGTTGTGTCTGTTCCTATGATATATGATAAGGTTAATAATAATAATAATAATAAAGTAAAAAGCCGGTAAAGCTCGTTGAATGGTTCACTCACCAAAACGAAAACACAATTGTCAAAAGAAGCTGTGAACCAACCACCAGGAACACTCGGCTGAAAATTCTTATCACTCAAAAAGCTGGAACAAAGGTATTCACCAAATGAGACATCCAAAGTTAGTCCATGAACTTCACTAGAACGTATTACTCCTTCCTTGACAAAAAGATGCTACTCTGTCATAAAAACGAGCAATCTTTTATTGTGAACAAACAAGAATAAGCGCTTTCACGCGGTTAAAACCACGCTTCATCAGATTCCATTAGTACAATGTATTGGTTTAAACTTTTATATTGTCAAAGGCGGGAAAAAGCACTACTTAATGTGCCAATTAACAAATAAATCACATCAATAAGCGTGTTGCTAGGCAACTGTTATAAACATTACATCTTTAAAATCATCAGTGTAAAAAACATAAATATACGTGAATATACATTTAGTCATAAACTCACATATATAGGCCAAATGCAGAGTTTAAAATCGTCACAGATTGTTATTCCAAACCATTTATTTATAGACCATGATATTCGTCCCAATTGGGAAAATGGGAAACATGAACTTTATGTTAATGCAAGAAGAGCTGTCCTCATGGATACTTTAAATAAGTCAACACCTTATACTTGGCAAATCCAAGCAATTACACACAAACCATTCACTCTATTATACTTATTACACTTTCGCCCTCCAGCACTGCCCAACTACTCAAGAAACGGAGCCGTCTAGCCGACTCTAGCTAGTCAATCACGATCCCGATCACCCTCATATTACGGTACTGCAAAACAATCCATCATATGCATTTCAAACCAAAAAGCACAGCCACACTAAATCATCATATTCAGCATAACCAGACGTGAAAAATACACTTACCAAAGCGATCACATTCACTCTGCAACACCATTACATGCCAAAACATCTGTTCCGAAAAAACGGAACTGTGTGTCAGGCTAGGAAAGCACCATCACATGCCTAAATGTCCAAACCCTGAACAAAATAGTTTAAGAAATATTGTAACGGCAAGCAGCCGGAACTAACCTCACAAAGGAGGGCGTCTATACAAACTATGCGTAAGCACGTAGATGTATAATAAAAGCTGTAAACCATACTGTTTATAAAAATCCCAGTTAGTTTACTATTAGACTTCATTATATTTGACATAGCATGCCTGACATGAACACCAAACCAAAAATGAGAAATTAAAAATCAGGTCCAGAAACTGAACGCTGATCGATTTAGCATCAAGCCAAGCAGTCAACATCAGCGATACCAATCGCTAGTCAATATATAGCAAAAGTAGCAGTAGCACTGATATATTCAATCAATAAGAATCACATTTCAGTAATATTAAATGCAATACTTCCAGGCAAACACTATGCATGAACAAGACCCTCAAGTGTAAATATATGTTAAGAAATATATATAATATGTGCAGTAAATAAAAAATAAAAAATAAAATAAAATAAAAAATAAAATAAAAAATATAATAAAATAGGCACTAATGTGTAATCCAAAAGAACTAATATAATCAAATCCATATATAACTGGGCTAACATGAAAGCCCATCCTTTCATGTTCACCTGAATTTCATATCATAATGAACACATAACCTTATGGACAAACATTATTAGTGTATACAAAGAAATTTCTATATACTTGTATAAGTACAAAACAAGTATAAACAATATGTATATGAAAATATACAAAATACATAAAATATTATAACCTAACATCTGAAACTAAAAATAAAATAAAAAATAAAAATATATGTATGTAAACAAAAATAAATATATTCACTCAGTAAACATCCTAAGTATGCTATCATTATACTATGGTCACTCTATAAATTATTAAGTGCCTATTAGTCAGTGTTCACTGAAAAATCGATCAAGAAGCTGATACATGTCTATTCGTTAGATTTCCATTTAAAAGTTCTTAAGCCCACATATTATCAATCATAGGGATCAAAGGCACTAATATTACCTGTATCTACACCTGACTGAAATACTGGGCTCAATTATATAACCTAGTTTATAGATTTCAGGGTTAGCAATCCTGAGATAGGTCTTATGTAGAAAGGCAATAATGTGTTTAACATATTTCAATCGCACTTGAGTGAGCAAAATAGCAGTGAACCTCACTAAGGAGCTATTTAGAAAATTATGCTGACATAGGGGTATGAATCTAAATGACTAAAAAATATAAATGTATATAATACGACCCAGATATGATAAGGTTGCATTACTTAGCCAGACTTAATTATGTCAGGGAAAAACAAAATGATCAAATTAATGTGTGCAGCCTAGTACCCAGTAAGACTTGGTAGTTTTAATTCTGCTTAATTTTACATTTAAATTCTGTATTATCTGGTGTGTTTATGTATAAATAATTTTGTATGCTTAGTGGTCCAAAGATTACAAGTTATTCTAATCACAACAGGAATGAGAATATTGTAAGTATGCAAAGCAGGAAGGCAAAACCTGGGTGAATTATTGATGTGCAACTTAGTTTGGAGTGTGGGTGAGCATCAGAACAAAGAAAACCCAGAAATGGTAGCGTGCCGGTAGGAAGACCAGATAGGGTTTGGGACTGATTGGAAGAGCAGCTAGGAAAAAGAAGAAAAGAAACTGATCAAGCCCTCAATGAAATAATGTACAAGGTACAGGTAATCTACAGTCTAGACTGTTAAGGGTTGAGTGGTGCCATAGTACCTGGTGTGATGATGGAAGTCTGCAGGTTGACATGTTTAGTAAAGAGAGATTTTTAAACATGTTAGTCACTTTTCTATTTCAGGGAATGTTATAAAAGGTTCGGCATAACAGGCAGGTGGACTTTCTGACTGCGAATTCTGTGGCTGTTTATAGACAGTGATGAGTTTATGACAGCGTCACTGTGTCACCACTGAGAAGGATGTTATCTCACAGGAGGTTGGTAGAAACATTACTTGGCATATAGTTGGAGCTTGGATCAGTGAATCAGAGGACTGAAGCCCTGACTACAGTGCAGGTGACCCAGGCTTAGCTAACAGCTTGGGTGCCAGTGACATAGGCAGGGAAGGATTGGTGTACCTATTCTGAGGGAAGGTAGTTCCTAGCTGGCTCAGCTGTAAGTCCAGGCAAACATAATGACTTTGCCTGTAGCAGTGCAAAGTAATTGATGGTAGCTCTTTCCAATGCATGTTGAAGGAGCAGGCATGAGTAGGGCAGAGAGACATAAGCAGTCCCTGTGGTGATGCAGGTACTCCTGTCACCATCATGGGAGTGAGGAAGGGCCAAAGAAGCACCCTCAGTTGCAAGGATGCTGGTGAGGGCACAGACAATTGTCATGATTGCCTGTATGATGACTTCCCCTGGGCAACTCTTACCCATCTTATGGTACTAAGTGTGCACTTTGTATGAAGGTATGAATAGGATGAGCGTGGCTAAGTGGATGGCTCCCTAGTTTTCTAGCCTCAGCAGGTATGGGCGCAAAAAGAACGTAGGAAACATTATGGCATGTGGTTGGGAGAAATGGATTGTAGTGAGACTGACCGGAAGTTTAAGGTATTCTTTGCAGATGTGACTCAAGCATTTGACGCTTTCAACCATGCCTAAATTTAGGTTCAAAACAATTACTTGTTTTAGGAGCTGCTACTTACTAAATAGAGTATTCTAGGTATCAGTCAAACATACTGGTACATTATAGTGTGCCGTGCTTTAAGGTTCAGTCCTGGTCCTTTACTCTTCCTACTGTTTATTAATGACGTCACACAGGAAATTACAATCTATTAATAGAACCCTATATATGGACAATAATTTTCTACTTGGTACAAAAGAATTTGAAATCAGAATTCATAAACCTCTGCAGCTCGACTGAAAAGAACTATTTGTAAATATTAATGCATGTGGTATCATGCTGTGTGCCATACCTAAAAAAATCTTATCCTGCTCCACTTAAACTGTATAACACAGAAAAATTTTGTTCCAAATATTAGTAATCAAAGATACCTTTTTTAACAACCCCACACCATCTTTTACAAAACATGCAGAAACTGTTGTTTGGAAAACAGTGGCACAAATATAGCTCTGTTACATGCTTATTTATCTGCTGGCATGGGAAACTAGACTGGCAATAGCAAAGAATGTCTTAATTCTTAAATTGGAATATGCCATCCTTCTTATTACATTACATTGTGCAACAAAAACTCAGTCCTGTCAAGCTGCAATAAATACAAATTGTTATTTTGCCCTTCTAGCAAATATTACAACAACTCATCACTGTGATCTTTTGGAAAAATTCAGGCAGCTGTTTGTTATGAGCAGGGCAAACCTCTTGCAAATGTAGTGTTTTTCAGAATTGTTAAACTCCACTATCATCACTGTTGAAATCAAAAATTTCACTCAGGACAGCAGACTGTGCCCTCAGAAACAATTGTAATTATGCTGTAATACTGAATAGACTTTAGTTTGATTTAGCATACATTCATAGGTTTATACTAGGCTATCTGCCCTAAGGCATTTATAAGCCTAGCCCAAATTTTTGTGGCTTACGCCACCCCTTATATGAAAAAATACTGTGCCCATTAGTTTGTTGTGCCTCTGTCCAGCAGTGACACAGAGATGATTCCCGGGGTAAACCTACGATCTCCCATCCACAGGTCTAGATTTCTCTTGAACAGAGTCAGCGAGGTGCTGTGCCTCACATGGACCGGGATTTTATTCCACAGCATAGGGAGTCTCTGAGTGATAAATCTATCCCTCCAGCACATCCTATTTATATCCGTGCTAAGGTTTAAGTCGCTTGCTCTAGTGGTTTTGGTGGATTTGGATTTTTGAGGTGGAGCATGTCCATTAATTCGGGTTGGACATGGCCTTGTATGTCAGGCACATGTCACCTCTGAGCAGACGGTATGCGACTGAATAGAGCTGGAGTTTCTTCAATCTGGCAGCATATGGCAGATTTTGGAGTCCCTTTATCCTTTTGGTGAGGAACTTTTGGGGTCTCTCCAATTGCTGCAGATGTCAGGTGAGATACATCCCGAATGGGGCATTGTACTCGATCATTGGTCTGATAAGTGAAGAGTACAGGGGAACAATAACCTCACTAGATCTGGATGTGAATCGCTTCATGATCAGGTGGGCAATGTAGAAGGTCTTTCTAACCACTTTAGCAATGTGAGTGTCAAAAGAAAGGCCACTGTCAACCTGGGTCCCCAGGTCCCTGATAACCTCTTCTGTGCTTAGTGGATTGCCACCTATATGGTAGCTTGGGGTTACCTTGTTTTTCCCGAAGGGTATGACTATACATTTTTTGGCGTTTAACTTCAGGCCATGGCTCTGGCACCAGCTATCTGTTTCCGTGAGTCCCTTCTGAAGGATATCCGTGTTTGATGCACTTTCCACTATGGCGCCCAGTTTGCAGTCGTCTGCAAACTTTGTCAGCCAAAGTCCTCCTATGTTGGCCTGTACTTCTGAGAAGTAGATGCCAAACAATAGGGGGCCAAGGACCGAGCCCTGTGGGACACCACTTGTGACCGGCTTGGAGTCTGACACAGCACCAGCAACTCTAACCCTGTGGGTTCTGTCCTTAAGCCAGTAAAGAAGCTTTTTTCAATATTAGACCTGCTTCATGGAATGAAATACCACAAGAAATCAGAAATGAGCAAATACAATTTTTGAAACAAAGCTAAAGGAATAAGAATAAAAAAGCTAAAGTTGACCTATGTAAAAATAAATGTGTTATCTTCAGGTATGATGTTTAAGTTGAACTGTGCAAGTCTGAATCTTCTCTTCTAAACAAATTTTAGATCAAGAAATCTTTAACTGTTAAGCTTCTAAAATGATTACTGTGTAATTGTAAGTATTTGTAAATTTATGCAACTTTGTTACTGCAGTATATTGTTGTTGCATTTTGAAATTGTAGTAAATGCTACTGCTGTAGCATTAGTTATATGGGTTATAGCCTGCCAAGGATGTAACAGCTGGCCAGCTTCCAAAGCTTCAAGGAACCTTCCACACACCCAAACTGTTAGGCAGCTCGAGGTGAGCTTACTCAAAGACAAGTTTGGGTGCCAAGCCCTTCAGAAATTTATTGTCACAGAAGTGTGCAGTTCTGTAAAGCTATCGAGGATCGATAGACGGCTTGTGCTGTTCCTTTGCTGGGCAGATAAGTTCCTTTTGGGGAAAAAACTTCATTTTCTAAATATTGTTTGTGTTGTATGACTTTCCTGTTCAGAAAAGTTATTTTAAAGCTGTGAGTTTTGTGTTTTAGCGTACTGTCACAAGGCTGTATCGTACTTTTAAAAAAGAGGAGCACTGTTTTTTTCCCTGTTAGTTTAAACGTTGTGTAAAGTACCTGGAAAATATGTTTTTTGTGGAGAAATTGTGTTTAATTTACTTGGGAAGCTGGCAAAGTGTTTTAAAGTTCTTTAATGTTTTTCTTTCTGTGAAAAAAGTGACTTTCAAAGACTTACATTTTTTTACCAGCATTTGCTGCTTGTTTTCCATGGGAAAGAGGCACCATTTTAAGCTTGATCATGGAACAAACTACTGGTCCACAGTCAATCCTTCTGTCAGCCCCCTCCTCCAAAAAAGAGTTAAGAAAACAGCCTTTGTCACTACAGCAAGCTATCAGATTTTCTCAGCCGCAGGTAGGTGACTCTGCTGTGGCCATTTGTTGTACCTTAGACAACTCATCTTTTACCCTGGATCCTTCTGGTGTAGCATCTTCAGCTACTATAGACTGTTGGTTAGCCACATCCTGTGTGGCTGTTGGGGTCCCCTCAGTGGGCAAGGGAGAGATACTGTTATTAGTCTTGGGAGAGGGAACAGGGAAGGCTCCACTCTTGTGTTAGAATGTCGTTCCCATCTCAGGGAAGCAGCTGCTGCCATGAGTAACAAGGCTAGCCACATTTTTCCTGTCAAACCCCCCCTCCAGAAAACTAGGGATGTGTCTACTCCTCCTCATATTTCCTTAGGAGTAGTTTACTGGGTCTGACTCAGGATTTAAATCAGGCTTTCGATCCTTCTTGTAAAGCAGTTTCTGATAAATGAAAGAGGGATACCTCTTTTTCCTGAAGAGATTCAAGATTCTGAATCTGAACTTAGAAGAAGAAGACACAGAGTCAGGGTTTTCTGCTCAGATTTCTGATTCAGAATCAGAGGAGGGCTCAGTTTGTGATTCTGTTTCTGTGAAACTGTAGCGAGAAATTGCCGGTGTTCTCAGTGGGAGAACACTGAGGTTTCTCAGTCCCTCAGAAAATGTTACAAAATGTTACAGAAGGAATTTTCGGAACCTACATCCATTTCCTCCTGTTGTGTCTGTTTCAGAGGATGTGTGTAGCTGCCTACAATTTTCCTGATAGTCAACCTGTTGCCCCTCAAAAGGCAAATAGGATGTATTGAATTCCTCACTTTTTTAAGTTTATATACACTGTTCCCACACCTGACACAACAGCTACAGCTTTAGTTGATCCCACTGCTGTTAAATACTTAGTTAATTCTAGTCCTACTCTTTCTGTTAAGGGTGGGAAAATTATTGGTGAGTATGGGAAAAAAGTGTATATTTCTGCAACTTTGATTTTCAGAATTTTGAATTGTCTGGCTCATATGTTAAAATTTGTTCTGATTAATTGTGAAAGTATGAGGAGTTTTATCTGCAGTTTCATCTTGTGAGGAAATGTTTGCTTTAAATTTATTTATTTTTTTCTTTTGCACAGGTCACTACTCATTATTTACAGTGTGTATATGTCCCTGTCAATACATCTTCCAGGGCTATGGCCACTGGCATTGTTCAAAGGAGGTTTGCATGGCTGCATTCTCAGAGCCTTCCAGATTATGTTAAAAATGAGATTTTATTTGGATAGAGATGTAGTTTTTGGCTCCTCTGCTGTGATGATAGTGGTAAGCTGATCTAAGGAATCTCTATGATTTTCCAGCCTCCTTTTTCCAAACTTTCTATGCGATTCTCTAACTTCTCATCCAATTTTGGCAACAAGCAGAAAAAGAGTCTCAAGAAAATATAGGTAAACAGATGTTTTGAGAAGAAATGGGAAGGGGGTTCCAAAAGTAATCATTGAACCTCCCCAAACCAAAGACAGTTCAGCAAGTTTGAATGACTGTTCAAGAGACCTTCCGATCCTCTCCCTGACTCCTTTTTTGTACAGAAAGTCTGAATCTTCATTTTTCTTTTTGGTAACAGATACTTTCAACAAATAGATTCTGAAGATCATTCATCAAGGTTGCAGGTGACAGTAGGAGGGAGTTCCTCCTTTCCAGGAGATCATTCCTTATCCTCCAGATCAGACTCTCTTATTTCCTCCAGTTCTTCATCATTTGCTGTCCCAAGGAATAATAGAACAAGTAGTCCTTCCTAGATTGGAAAAGTTATTTTTTATTCAAGGATGTTCTTTTTGCCAAAGAAATAAAATGCTTTGAGACCAGTTCTGGATAATTCTTCCCTAAATCTGTCTGATAGTGCCCAAATCAAAAATGGTGTAACTTCACAACTTGTTTGCTCTTCTTCCTCTTTCAAGTTTTGTGATATTACTAGACTTAAAGGATGGATGTGTATCATCACATCCCTATTCATCCAGACTTCAGATTTTTCTTAAGGTTTTGTATGTTTGGATCACATTAACGGTTGTCTGCCTTGCCCTATCGGCTGCATGTTTTATACCCCTGACAACCTGCTGTCATGGAAGAAGTGACAGCATCCAATGCAGAAATCCCAAGACTCTGGTATTCAGGCCAGCTGAGGGCTACCTGCAGGCAGATAACCCAAATGTGATGACTGCAACAGTGAATAAACTCGAACAACTACATTTATGGTAAGTGTACACAACTGTACTATCCATATGTTGATCTGTTTTCTAAGGTTTTACACTCAAACTTCAGTCACTGCAAGGGAATACCTCAGGATTTTGGATCTCATGGCTTCTGTGATTTCCACGATACCCCTGGCAGGACTCCACATGAGAAGGGTACAGTGGTATCTGAAGTCTCTTTGGTCCCAACACCAACACTCTCTGTCTTTTTCAATCCATGTGTTGGGGTTTGTTGCTAGAGAAATGATTTGCTGGAAATAACTGCTGTCCTTAAATCCAGTTTCCCATTCTCTCATTTGTTCCAAAGCAGTCAGCCATCATAGATGTCTTAGACTTTGCTTGGGGAGCAGTTTCAGAAGAGATAGATGTGCAGGGTATGTGAGACACCAAGGACAGATGTAAGCATATAAATGTCAAAGAGATGCTTGCCTTGATCAAGGCACTCAACTTTCTGCATCATTTTTACTTCCTGGGGCCTCTTCAAGTTATTACAGACAGTAATGCAGTCTTGTGGTCCATCAGCAAATAGAGTGGAACCGGGTTGTACCCCATTGCAGACTAGCGATGTTAGCTTGAGATCCCAGTCTCACTCTACAGGCATCCTACATTCTGTCAGAGCAAAATTGTGTGGTAGACAATCTAAGCAGGGCCAGGGCATTCCGTTACGAATGGAAGCTAGATCAGGGGTTCTTCCAAGATTTGATCCACCTGTTAGGATTTCCTCAAGTGGAAGAAAAAGGAGCCAGGGTTGCCTTTTCTCTGAACAATCAACTGGCAAGATTCTGTTCCAGGATTCCATGCCAGAAGGCCTGGAAGACAGATGTCGTTAGTAAGAAGTATTCTTTACAGTGATAATATTCAGTGTATTCATAGACTTTTCTGTAAATACTGTAATGTATTGTAATGCACACAACCCCCAAATTATATTTTGCAAACTTTCACAAACAATTTTTCATATCCTGAAAAATATACAACCTAGACTTACATTGTTAGAAAATTTCTTTTATCCGGACATAAGCTTTCGCATGACAACAAGAAATTCCTCTATAAGTGCATGTTTATTGAGATATTTATAAAAATATGAAAATATATGCTTAATTGTATGATTAGCAAAACAAATAATACTTGGGATATATCTCAATATGTGCAGCTTAAGGTACAAATATCGAAAAAAGTTTTCTTCAACATCTAAGGGTTGACTTAATGTCATGCAACAGTTTGTAAGTCATTTGGATTTTGAAGTAATAAGCACATAAGGAAATATTGCTTATATTCATAATTACCAGCAAACAACTAGCAATATTTCTAGTGTAGTGCGATATAAACCATCATTGCCAGTGAATTGTCCTTTCTCCCATATTGGCGTTTCACACCATACACCAAAATAACACGTAGAGCTCTTGGTTATGAAAATATGAACATAAATTTGAGAATATGAGCAGTAAGTGACAAAGATTACTTTCTTCACTGTAGGACATCTTAAACTAACAGTCTCAGTGCAATTTTAATAGCTCCTTGCCCTTTCTACTGCTGCCTGTTATTAGCTGGTAAATTACTTAATTAAAGAAATCAGATTAAAAAGTTTCTGGACACCATAAGATGGTATGGATGTGAACTGAAAGTATACAAAAAAGGCATTTTAGGTTGACTTATTTAAGCCAAAATGTAGACAAATTGGGACAAAAAATAGAAACGTGAAATCACTCCTCAAGTGCCCCATTCCTACTTTGATAAAATGGGTAGGAGAAAGCAGTCTTTTGGGAAGGTAAAAGAGGGGAAATACAACATTTTCTTTACAGGCCACGAAGAAAAGAAGAATTAGAGGACACTCAGGTACTTCTCTAGACAGTGAATTGCGTATTGCTGCAGAGTCATCACACCTTCAGTCTATCTTATGGCATTAGACACCTGTTACTTGGCTCTAAAATAGTAGACTGTGTTCATCAATGTTATTGTGGGGTTACCCTTCATTCAGAAGAACCATTTTCAGTCCTTGTTGATGATGATTTCACTGGTGAGTTGAAAAGTTCATCAGGCTACTCCCTAATATGATGAAATGTGTTCCATGTATAAAAGTGCTTGACGTAAATCTATTCAAGCTGAGGGCAGTACTGCCCATCATTCACACTGAGGAAAAATGTCTAGCCCAGAATCCCTGCTGTTTTGGTCGTATCCATTTTGTGGTTTCTGCATAAACAAACAGGGTGGCAGGCATTCATATCCCCTATGAACAGGCACTGCACATCTGCACTGAACCATTGATCAAGATGGGTCTTTTACTCCTGCCCAAATCTCAGGAGAATTTGCACTTCCAGTGCTGAACTAGACATGAGGATCCATGAGGCAAATGTGTCAGTTTCTGGGGCATCCAGAAATTGACCCATTTGCCAGATGGAAAAATATGCTCCTTTTGCAGTTGTGTTTGGTATAACAAGGCCAGAAGGAGCTGATGTGGTGTAACTTCAAGCTGTGAGATCCTTGGCAGTACAGGAACCAGTACAAGCCATTTACAAACCAAGAATATCTCAATCTTTTCTGGACTGGCAATCAGTTTCACCTCAGGGCAAATGTGCACATTCAGATCTCTTGCTTCTAGTAAGTTTTGTAGCAGAATTTTGAGTGGTTACTGAAGTTGCTAGAAGGCCTTCCACCCTTCAGAGGTATTTTGACAAGTGACAGAAGTTGTTTATCTAAGTGGACGAGTATCCTGTATTACCTGTCACTTAGTTTTTAGGTGATTCTAGTTTGTCAAGTACCTATTATATTTGGGCCTTGGTTATTCCATTGTTACACTGCTTATTTTGGTTCCCTATTAGCTGATTGAAGACGCATTCCGAAGCGGTATATAAGCAAATTCTTTCCCTGGGTATTTTGCCTTCTTCAGTACTCTAGTGCGGTCTCGGAGTTGGAATATTTAAGTATGGGGGTGTGGGGGGCACAGCTCCCCATGTCGGGTGTGGGGCACAGCTCCCCATCAGAAGGTGGGGCAAAGCCCCCCCACATTAGAAATAGTTTGTGGTGTGCGTGTGTTGTGTGTGTTTCTCGGAACAGCCATTTTTTTCCCTGGGGAAAAAAAATCACTGTTCTGAGTGTTCGAGATTGTAAGCTTTCACTTACATGGGGTCGAGGAATCAGTGTTCGCTTTTCTAAGCGTTCGGTGATTCAATATAGACCCCTTATTTCTACTATTTTTGCACTTCAAAAACTTGTAAGGTGACTGAAAGTTGGCCAGTTTTATCCCGAGTAGCAGTTCCTTAAGGGAATTACACATCTGTGCTCACCTTTGAAGAACTTTTTAGAACCTGAAATTAATGATTGATAGACCTACCCATCTCCCATTCAGAATAAGGGGTTTGGTGAATATGATTTTTTTTTGGTGGTGGGGGGGGGGGTCTTGAATCCTGTTACCTTTCCTGTGGGTTCTCAGAGCTTTAGGCCTTTGTTTGTATGGAGCCCTGTTTCATCTTTTGTAAGGACTGGGCATCTCTTATGGCTAACTCACATTTTGTCCTAAAAGTGACTTAAGAACTTTGTGTAAAAGAGTCCATTTACCTCAACATTTTCTGTTAAGGGACAGACTCCAGGAAAGAGCCTTCCATACCCCTAACATGCTCCATTAGAGGGGTGTGTGCATTTAGGAAGACAAACGGTTATATGTTTTTTTTTCCCAGTTAAGGTAGGGCTGGTAGTGGTCAAAAAGTGGATTTGCCAGCTGCACTTTTTTTTTTACCACTGAGCAGTTAGATCCCCATTGAAAAATGCTGTCCAAAGGTCACATACCAGGAGTGTTTTTGCTTCCAAAGGTTCATAGGTGTGTACTAAGCTAAGGATCACTGGGGCCTTTTTAAGCATAGCCATGCATCTCAAATCTCTGACAAGTTCTGGTACCCTTAGTAGTATAAGCAGGGTCCTGGGAGATGAACCATTTACATGCTTCCTTGTGTCCATTAGAGACATAGGTGCCAAACCAAGGATGAATTTCCAGTTTCCCATCCAGATGTCCAAGTTACACTTACATTGGGTTAGGGAGGTACTCTGCTTCACATGTATGGGGAGCCTGTTCCACAAAACGGATAGTTTCTGTGGTACATGCCTGTCTCTCCAGCAGGTTCTATTTACCTATTTATGTGGACAGAGCAGTGGTGCAGCGGTAGCATTGTTGCCTCACAGCAAGAGGTTCTCCAGTTCAATTCTCGGCTGGAGTGCTTTCTGTGCGGAGTCTGCATGTCCTCCCTGTGTTCGTGTGGGTTTCATTCGGGTGCTCCAGTTTCCCACAATGTTTCAAAGACATGCGTCTGGAGTTTTTCTCCCCGGGCCTCTGCTGAAAATTGGCTTCATTCGAAGTAGGATTTTCCCAGTAAACAAATATTAAATAAATAAAAATAAAATGTCACAAGCAAGGTTTAAGTATTTAGTGTGGTATATGTCAAATGCCGTGCCCAGGGCAAGATAGGCAGTGTGAACCATTTTACCCTCGCCCATTGCTTTGATGGCAACTTCAAAGAAGTCCACCAGGCTAAGTAGACATGACCTGCCTGTGATAAAACCATACTGGGTTGGGTCCAATGTCAAGAAGTTTCCTGTGTCATTGTCATTTTCATGTTAATTCTTTCCATGGCTTTGCATATGAGAGTAGTGAGAATTATGGTTCTGTAGTTTCCAGGGTCCATAGAGAGCCTAACTTTGTGCCAAGAAATGATGGCTGACATTCTCCAGTCAAGTGGCACAAAGCCTGTTTGGAGGCTGTGCCTAAATAGGGATTCCAGAGGTCCTGATAGGTCATGTTTCAAGCACTGTAGAAGGCAGCCTTGGATATTGTCAGGACTCATTGATGCAGTGTTATTGGCTGTAGAGAGAGTATTGACAATGTGTAGCCTAGTGATACGAAGAAAGTTATATTCAGTGCTGTTTTCTGATGGGAGACTTCCAATGTCTTCTTCAGAAATGTTGGAAAGTTATATTCGGTGCTGTTTCCTGATATTGTCACTATGCATTATTGCTAGCCAGTGATGTTTAGGAGTCACATCTCATTCTGCAGCTCACTGCTTCAGGACACTCAGCCTTCTGTGCCCCTGGAATATTCCTTCCCTACTAGCTTTCCAGCGAGGTTTACATATTTATTGCTTGGGATATTTCCTAATGTTTACCCACTGCATAATACAGACATGCTCATTACCATATCAGCTGCTCTGAAAATAGGATCTTGGACTGGTTGCATATTACTCTTTTGCCATTCCTTGGGGTAAGAGAACTAAGTATATACCTTTGTTTATTTTTAACATTCTGATGTGCTGAGGAGCTACATGGGGTTGAACTACTGAACATATAGGCTAGTCAATCCTAGTTTGGAAAGTGGTATGCATTGGCAGTGACTGATTGTGGAAGTCATCTATGGGCTATGCAGTGTGATGTGTTCTATGAACAGTGATTTATTTGAAGTATTTTGTTATGATTTTACATGATTGTTTTTGAGGTTTGTTTCAACTTCATTTTTTTGCTTTTGCACATACATACACACACAGATATATCTATATCTGTATGCGTATAGCTATATATATATATATATATATATATATATATATATGTGTGTGTGTGTGTATGTATCTGTATATGTGTGTGTGTATGTACACATATATTCACCCCTCCTCTTCAGAGGACCAAGCTCGATGGCTGCTGTACTTGCTCCCAGTTGTTCCATTCCTTGATGGTCACAAGAGCTGGGTATTCCTAGGCAAAGCAGGAACCGTATATTCCTGCCTTGGAATCTCCCATGATATTATCTACTCACAGTAAGAGTCCGATGGCAGGGAGCAGTCTAGCTTGCCTTTTTTGTGGTGTAGCCTACACTCTCCCTCTGCAGAGCAGCTGATCTCCTACAACTGCTCCTCTGAGTTCCTCTATAACTGCCCTCCAAGGGGAAGTGAGCTTCTACATGATGAATTACCCTCTACTCACAGTGTATTGTGCACATGGCAGTGATGGTACTGTATGATCGATAGACTTGAGCACCATAGAGTAGATACCTCATGCTCCTGCTAGGTGTCACCCATGTGGCAAGCTAGAGCCTTCTCCCTCATCCCAGGATGGTGAGCAGGCAGAGTCTGTTCAGTGCTGTCCTCCACCACCACCAGCCCCTACAGGCACCCAAAAATTGCTATTCGAACTTAAGTCATCTACTGCTTTATCCCTCAATGCCACAGAGTGGCTCTCATTTGTTTCAACTTTATTGAGAGTTTATATTTTATTTATTATCTGAATACTTGTATATTACTTAAATTATCTTTTTAGTCTTCGTTCAGTCTATATATCGACACTTATTATTTAGATTTTTCAGTTTATAATTTTGCATGTTTAAATTTCATTTTTTTGTAAAGTGTTTTGTGATAATAAAAGCTGAGTTAAGGTATTCATGCATCTCAGCTGGGAGCTCCCATGGAGATTCCCAAAAATTATACTGGAGGATTCAAAAGGAGGACGTTTCAGCAGCTTCTTGCTACAAAGAACCTTCCCACAGATCTGCTGGTATGGTAAATACCACACTTGTGTACTATTTTCTGTTTATTCATTAAGGAATTGTGTCATCAACACTTTGTGGTAACTACTACTCTATGATTTAGTGTATGTAAAGAAAAGCTGTTTTTTTTCTTATTACATGAATTACTAGTGTTCTATGTATACCAGATTATTTTATTAATGCTGTATATGAAGCCTTAAAGAATAAAATGGTGAAACCATAAATGTCTTAAAAATTGATTAAAGCATTTAGTAGAAAAGCAGTAAATCTGCATTGCACTTGAGACAAAACTAAATCATAATGCTAGTTTTATTGTAAACCACACATTAGCTAACAATTTCTAAAAGACTTAAAATAAATATTCTGTGTAAACTAAAGAC